>NC_136431.1:49227500-49360000 GCF_052849685.1 Lactuca virosa
GGTCGAAGGCCCCACTGCCGACCCATGATTTGTCATGATAGAAAACTCGTTGTCTGTGTGACACTTGTATGTGTGCATGCTTGTATGCTTACTGGGAGGGCCCCGATAATTATTATGTATGTTGTTACCTGTTATGCTTATATGAACTGTATGTGGGCGAGGCCCGTTATGCGAGTTAGGGCGGGGCCCGTTATACTTATTGGGCGGGGCCCGTTATGCAAGTTAGGGTGGGGCCCGTTATACTCAGTGGGTGGGTCCCGTTATGCGAGTTAAGGCGGGGCCCGTTACACTCATTTGGGTGGGGCCCGTTATGTGTTATATATATGTATGGTATGTGGTATCTTGAGGAACTCACTAAGCATTGTGCTTATGGTTTTCAGTTTATGTTTCAGGTACTTCCAGCTCCAAAGGGAAGGGCTCGTGGATGATTTTAGGGCACACACCACCTTGTTCCGCATTTTCTTGATTTACTTTGATATGTCATGATGATTGATACATTTGTTTATCTGGATTTGTATGACAATGTTTTTGGAATATTGGTTTTATTAATTTAAAAATGAAATTTTTGGGTCTTATTTTTGGGATGTTTCAAGTTGGTATCGGAGCCTTAGTTTGAGGGATTCAGACATACTCTTGGATGTGTCTGAATCAAATTGAGGATTTGGTAAAGTTTTTTCAAAAAGAAATATTTTCTTTAAGAAAAGAGTTTTTCGAGACAAGAAAGGGTGTGGTGCATGCAATCAGCCGAGCTCAAGTAAGTTTTCCCAAATTACACATACATGTTATCTGATATGATTTGATATTTGAATCTATGAATCACATGCTAGTCAGGGATAAGGATTTGCTCAGTTTTTTCATGATAGAATGCTAGGAGAGATGCCTTTGTATGCCTATTGTATGAGCTTGTAGACTCGTATGCTAGTACTAATCAGTCAGTGATAGGGTGGCCTGATTAGGTGATGCTTGATTCTGGTTACTTGATGCTCAAATGTTGTTTGCTTTGTGCTTTTAGGAGTTCTTACTAACTTCAGCTAACTAGTAAGCGGATATGCTAAGTTACATATTATGTGAACTAAATAATTTTAGAAGGTTAGGTTTTAACTCTATTGCACAACTCTTGTTTGAGTCCAACCGTTGTAGTGTGAGACCTTTCATTCAAATAATTATCTGGTTTTAGTGATATGTAATTGTATTCGTGAGCTAGTTATAGGGAGTTAGCGGGAGTTCCTTCTGCAGCTGATGGCAAAGAGTGGTATGGAGTTTTCCCTAGGAAAACCTAGGATGAGATCTAGTGCTGGGAGCCTTATCTATGAAGGGAAGTTGTATGGATATAAAGTGACTTGGTGGAGTCAATGCAATCTTTGAGGAAAGTACGGATAAATATGGAAGGTAGTATGGGCCCGTACTACTGGAAGCATAGGATCCATTCTCGATTCAGTATGGTGACATTGCAACGTAAACATGTTGGCAGTTCTGGAGCTGGTGAGGGCTCGAGCTCAGGTTATGGAGCCGGGCAGCTAGATAATCAGACGAGGTTGTTCATTACGTCTGAGGTTACGCGTTGTATTTTCGAGCAAACTCTTGTGATCTTCGGTATGATAAAGGAGGATATTGTAGAGTTACTAGAGGAGTGTTTGGGTTCTTTCCGTACTGAGATGATGGCCTTGATGGGGGCGCGCTCCTTGTCCTTCAAGGAGTTTCGGTCATGTGGAGCTCCAGACTATCACGGGGTGATGGACAGGGCACCAGATTGGTGGGAGAAGGTTGGGCACGCAGTGGGTGATGATGTTGTTGATTCGATTAACTGGGATGATTTTGTGACTAGGTTCATGGCCGAGTTTGCACCGGTGATTAAGGTGCAGCAGTTGGCGCGAGACTTTCAGGATTTCCGCCAGACTACTGAGACGGTGGATGAGATCACCGCTATGTTCCGGGAGAGGACACTTCTCGTTCTGCAGTATGTAGCGGACGAGGAGATGAAGAAAGCTCGGTATCATGAGATGTTGAGGAGTGACCTTCAACATTTTGTGAGCCGATCCAGCTGTAAGACGCTGGAGGATATGATAGCGTGAGCTAGGGAGAGGGAGATTGATCTGGAGATGGAGAAGAAGAGGAAGCCGGAGTATGTGCCGAGTGCTGAGGGTTCGGGCAAGAGGCCCAAGGTTGTTGAGTCGAGAGGGAAGGGCTAGCAAGGCTGAGGCAACTGCAGTAGGTGCAGAAGGACGCACGAGGGGGCGTGCAGGATGGGTGATTCTGGCTGCTTCAAGTGCGGTCGGACTGGTCATGTTAGCTGGGATTGTACTGATACCACCACCACCACCCCGATATCTGATCTGATTTGCTTTCATTGAAATTAGAGGGGCCACAAGAAGGCCCATTGTCCGAGTTTGGCTACAGCAGGATCTGTGTCAGCACCAACTCCTATAACTCTTCGGATTACTGACGACCGCTAGGGCCGGACAGATGCACCTGTGGTGAAGAGCATGGCTTTTCAGTTGACAGCCGAGGAGGCTCGCGCGACACCAAATGTGGTGACAGGTATGTATCTTTTTCTTATCTCTTTATTTATATTGATTCGATGCTTATATTTATGTGTTTTATTTTAGGATCGTTCCTTGTGAACGGTATTTCTGCATTTGGTATTATATGATTCGGGGGCTACCCGATCTTTTGTATCGCTTGCGCTTAACAGGAGATTTGCTAGAGCTCCGGGGAAGTTGGATTGTTCTCTTGATGTTAAGATTGCTGATGATAGGTCTGTTCGGGTTGCGAGAGTTCATCGGGGTTGTACTATTCAGTTTTTCATTGAGTAGTATTTGGTGGATTTGGTTTCCATTCTATTGCGCGAGAACAAGGTTATCGTATGAATGGATTAGTTGATCCCTAATGGGACAGTGATCGATTGTGAGCAACAATTACTGCGGGTTCGGACCCCAAGAGGGGGAGAGTTTATGGTTCATGGGGAGAGATCTCAGCGTGGGCTGATTTTGTGTTTAACAGCGAGGGCCAGGCGCTATTTTTAGCAGGGTTGTTCTGGTTATGTCGCCTATGTCATGGATACCCAGGATAAGGGTAAGGCGACCTGGGATGAGGTGCCGATTGTGCGGGACTATCTCAATGTGTTTCCAGAGGATTTGCATGGGGTACCTCCGGAGAGGCAGATTGAGTTCAGAATTGATCTGGTTCCCGGTGCGGCTCCGATAGCCAAAGCACCGTATCGGTTGGATCCTCCTGAGATGCAGGAGTTGTTTACACAGCTGCAGGATCTGTTAGACAATGGATTTATTCGACTGAGCAGTTCACCTTGGGGAGCACCAATCTTGATCGTGAAGAAGAAGGATGGGTCTCATCGTATCTGCATCGACTACCGAGAGCTTAATAAGGTAACAGTGAATAACCGTTATCCACTCCTGAGGATTGATGATCTTTTTGACCAGTTTTAGGGTGCATCTTGGTTCTCCAATATTGATCTGCGATCGGTTTATCATCAGATGCGGGTCAGGGATGAGGATGTGCAGAAGACATCCTTCCGGACTCGTTATGGTCATTACAAGTTTGTGTTAATGCCTTTTGGTCTGACCAATGCTCCAGCCGCATTCATGGATCTCATGAACCGCGTGTGTAGGCCAATGCTCTAGTCTTGGTTTATTCCAAGACTCAGGAGAAGCACAAGGCGCACTTGAGGGAAGTGCTGGAGACTTTGAGGAGGGAGAGACTTTTCACAAAGTTCTCGAAGTGTGAGTTCTGGTTGTGCGAGGTGCAATTTCTGGGGCACCTTGTCAACCAAAAGGGTATTTTGGTCGATCCGGCCGAGGTAGAGGCCGTGATGCAGTGGGAGGTTCCGAGGTCTCCATCTGAGATTCAGAGTTTTCTTATTAAGAGGTTAAATAAGACACAGGCTCACTTATTAAGCACTTATTCTACAAAGTCCTTAGCTTATTTGCTCTAGAAGGGTTTCTAATACCAAAACCATCATAAAAGTCGGTGCTTTATGGACATGCATTTCCAATGCATGTCTTGAAGCCCTAAAGAGTCAAAAGAAGGGTTTTTGATAAAACTCACATGTATGGCTCCAAAACTCAATTACACTTCACATTCAAAACCACAATCATAGCAAAAGATCCAGAGATTCATAAAGTTGCAAACTTTATGAGACCTCACCACTCCAACTAACTAGAATCTTGAAGATTTAGGGACAAAACTCAAGATCTAGCAACTTATCATGATAAAAATCGAGTCTTGAATACTTATAAAGGTCCAAACGATTGAAAGGACGAAGAATGAAGATTTTGCTTGCTGAATGTTGATCACTTTTTCTTTCTTCTTCCTTTAACAAATTAAAATAACGCAGAAGGGCTTCAACAATGGTGGAAGGAGATTAGGGTTTCCTCAGATCTCTAGGAGGCTGATGGAGGCTGAGGGTGAGCAAACCCTAGCCTTCTCATTCCTTTAAATAGGGTGTAAAGTCTGGAAAAATAGGGTTTAGCCATCAGCGGTGGCCACAACGTAGCGTATACCTGCCGCACCGTGGCGGGTAAAATGAATGTGCGACTCAAAAATGACTCGCCACGTCGTGGCAACTTCTAAAAGTCAAATTTGATAAATAAAATTGTATCTCAAGATTCGTATGTTACAACTCTCCCCCACTTGAATCAGACTTCGTCCTCGAAGTCTACTGCTGCAATTAATTCCGAGTAATGCTCTCTTATTTCATCCTCAGGCTCCCACATCTACTCAGAGCCCCTCCGATGTTGCCACTGCACCTTTACCAGATTCGCCACTTTGTTGCACAAAGTCTTTGTCTTCCTATCTAGAATCGCAATTGGTCTCTCTATGTAATTCAGGTGTTCATCTACCTGAATGTCGTCCAAAGGATTTTTCGCAGAATCGTTAGCTAAACATTTCCAGAACTGAGAGACATGGAAAGTGTTGTGGATATGACTGAGCTCATCAGGAAAATCCATCCGGTATGCCACCTTTCCCAAACAGGTGATAATCTTGAAGAGGTCGATGAACCAGGGGCCTAGCTTGCCCCGCTTCCGAAACCGGATGACACCTTTCCAGGGTGACACCTTCAGAAGCATAAAATCCCCCACCTAGAACTCGAGGTCTAATCGCCTCCGGTGAGCATAATTTTTCTGTCGACTTTGCATGATCCACAACGTATCGCGCACCTGATGTATCAACTCAGTGGTCTTGAGTACCACCTCATTACTGCCCAAGACTCGATGTCTGACCTCACCCAAACAAATGTTGTCGATCAATACTGGAATGATAGCTGTTGTTATAAGAAAACTCGGCCAGTAGAAGATAAGTATTCTAACTCTCGTCAAAATCTAGCACACACGTCTTGAGCATATCTTCGAGCGTTTGAATCGCCCGCTCACTCTGTCCATTGGTCTGGGGGTGGTATGATGTACTGAAATGCAACTGAGTACCCAACTCATAATGAAACTGATGGGTTTTAAGCACTATAGCACTCCTATGGTGCACATACAACCCTAAAGCTTTGGATCTAAGTTTTCTCTAGTTATACATGCAACAAAATTATCCAAAGCATGAAACCTACAACTAGCATACAAATTTGATATTTGAAACATAAAAATTAGTTAGATGATTACCTCTTGTTGTAGCTTGTAGAAGTTGGCCTTATGAGAGCTTAACACCTCAAATGTGATGCCTCAAATGATTCACAAACACCAAAAGCAAATTGAGGATAATGAGAGAGAGGATATGAACCACAAAAACGGCTAGGTTTCCTTATGGAACCACAAGTGGCGATTTTAGGGATGAAGGGGTTACATATACAGTGTAGAATTCCAAGAGTCACTTGTAAACCCTAATTCTTACACTTAGGCTTAAGATCCAACGATTGATTTGGACTAACACTACATGGACTATCTCATAAGCTTAGTCCATCACAAATCAATCATGGATCATTAGCCCAAACCATATGTATCACTGATTTACATAATCAGTCCCCGTTAATTTAATCAGTCTCTTTTGATCACTAAATTAACTCCAAATTAATTCTTGATCAATACTAATTAAATAATATGATTTCTCAATTAATATATTATACTCATAATATATTAATAAATCACAAATAACCTCTTTCTCAAATATCCATCCTATCAAATTGCTTCGGTGAAGGCAACCCAAAATGGACCATGCTACTCTCGGGTCAAGTACATACCAATTATAGTTATGGGCTTAGACACCTAATCCAACACTCTCCCACTTGGATAAGTCTAATAACTATAACTGTAAGTACGACTTAAAAAACGACTAGCAATCGTATCTCTCAAAAGCTGCTGTCGAACTCTGACCTAGTCAATGATGTGTCCTTTAGATAAGGGATGAAATATTCCTCTATTCTACAAGATATCGTATGGACTGAGACATGGATTATAATCATTCTCTCTGTGCATGTGTTGTTTCCCGATTTCCGATTTATGACGACTGACAACAGACTACATTGAACACATCAACTTAGTCCAGGCTTGGCCAAGCGCTTAGGGTGTCACCACTTAATCATCGAGGGCCCCACATATATCGCTTTTATCCCTCTTAGGGTAAAAGGAACGGATAAACTTTGACTCATATGCTTTCTCTATTTACTCATCAAATCACACACAACAACACGTTTTATAACACCAAGTTACTGGTGCGTTTACGTATCATCAATGTGCAATCGACTTGTAAACTACAACTCATATGTCTTGGTTTCAAGAATATAAGATATTATTGTTGGATTAATGTCTAAGTCCATAACTATAATTGGTAAGACTTGACCCGACCCAGCATGGTCCATTTGGGTTGCATGGCATCATGCATTTGGATAGACTATAATGAGAGAAATAACACTTAAGGTTGGTTAATATATTATAAGTTCTAATATATTAATAAGGTTATTTAATTAGTATTGATCAAGAATTAATTTGGAATTAATTAAGTGATCAAAAGGAGACTAATTAAATATATGGGTTGATTGTGTAAATCATTCATTCTTATATATGTGGGCTTGTGATCCAAGATTCCTTATGTTGGACTAAGTCCATGGGGTGACCCATGGATACTCCATGGAGGTTAAAATCCATGGAGCATAAGGAATGGGTAAAGTTATGAGTTACATGGTGTAACCCTAATAGCCACCATATAAAAGAATCCCATGGCTCAAGAAATCGTGCACTAATGTGTGAGTGTGAGGGCTAGACGATTTCAAGGAGTGTTCAAGTTTCTCTCAAGTTATTCCAGTGTATTTGGTGTTGTGTGAACCATTTGAGGTGTCACACTTGGGGCACTAGGCACTCAAGCTTCATGAAGACATTCTACATCAAAGAGGTATGTATTCTATCTTGTTATATTTATTATTTTGTATGCTAGATTAGGATAATACCTTGGATGTTCATAATTGTATGTATAATAGAGAAAACATAGATCCAAGGTATTTAGGGTTGCATGTACACTTAGGAGTGTTAGAATGCTCATAACCCAACAGTGGTATCAGAGCCTAGGCTTGTTTTCTTGTTATACTTGCAAAAGTAGCTGAAAAATCGAGTTGGATGCATATATTTGATTGTTTTGGCTGGAATTGGACTAGGAACATTACCCTAAGATGTTTTTGGACTTATAAACTTGTTTTTTATGTGGTAATGTTCATGCTAATCCAATTTCTAAGATAATTGTCATAATTTCAAGATTTGTATTAGTTTGTATGTTCATGCTAATTTCTTGAAGATTGATGATTTAAATTATCTTGTTCTTATGAGGTTCTTAGATTAATAGAAAAGTTGTGTGAAATAGTTGTTTTCAATCCATTTTAATCTAAGAGTTGATTCCAAAGTGTGTTTTTGTAACTTGTCCTCAAGTTATATGAAAAGTCACATTTAAGAATCATAAAACTCATAAAAGTTGGCAAAGGTTACAAAATGAAGAGTCTCTTCATTAAATTAAAAAAAAATGTAACCTTAATTAGTTCCATAAGTTACAATAAAAAAAAGTTATTTTTTTTATTAATTAGTTTAAAGTCTTCCATAACTTGTCCTCAAGTTATGGAACTTGAAGAGTTTTTTTTTTTTTTTTTTTTTTTTTTTTTTTTTTTTAAATTAAAACTACTTTAAACTCATAAGTTATGGAATTAATTAGTTTTGAATAGTTTCAAAACTTGCCCTCAAGTTTTGGAATTTGAAAAGTTTTCACTTATGAATACTTTAATTCCAAGTTAGCCCTTAGAATTTTAAAAGTTAAAATTCAACCCTTATACTTTATAATATTATAAGTTAATAATATTTATATATATGTATAAGAGTAAAGTCAGTCTTACCGTTAGTAGGCCTCATTCACGAAGCCGGTCTATAAGGGGGGTATAAGGTTACTGCCTATAAAATAGCAGTTTAATGGGTGTCCACTCTCACCCACCGCTTCCTTGACTGGTGGAGGGTCGTTAGCCGAACGGGTAGGACAAGGACTATAATTCTCCTTTCATTAAAAGTATTAATGATAAATACTAAGTAACTAAACTCTTATTAATACCCAATCTTAGTTACTTAGGAAAATGTGAATTTTGTGCTAACCCATGAAATTATACTTTGCACTTTGCTTAAGTCGTTAGTGGAGCGTGTGTGGTTAACCGGCACACTAACCTGGACTTAACAAGGTAGGCAAAGGGTAACTTAATATTTATCATAGTATCGGTGGAGCGTGTGTGGTTAACCGGCACACTGATTAAGGGGTAAATATTAAGGGTACCAAGTATATTTGCATGGTTATTCACACCTTGTTTTGTGATCCTCGGCATCCCAGTCACAAAACCTGAAGGGCACACTCGAGATTGAAACATGCCTTTGAACAGTTCAATGAATCTCAAAGATCTAGGACTTTCAAATCCAATTAAAACCTAATAAATTATTTCGTTTTTCATGGTGGAAATTGGTGAATCGTCATTCACCTACCTTCAAATATTTTATAGCTTGGATTACGGCATCCCTCTTCTAAGTTATAAAATAGTTTGTTGGGTCCTAGCCCTAATATTTCATATTGGGTGTCATATTAAGGACTTTAAATCAACTATCTTCAATATCTCCCATAAAGATGTCTGGTCTAGACATTTATGATCTTCCCAAATCTCTTGAAACAAGCTTTCCTAAATGAAGATGATGTCCCATGGATATCATACTTCTTTCACCTCCTCCAATTATTCTCCCTAACCCATAAGTTCCTAAAAAGTTTAAGGTCACTCAAGCCCTATTGGCAAGGCAAGGTCTAGGTGTGATCATATCTTGGAGATGTAGTCATATATTGACAAGCCGGGAGAGTTGGGTGTCAAAGTCTTGAGAAAGTTGGTGGCTCAACTACTTTCTAAGTCACATAGTGAATTCTTTTGGGAATCCTATGAAACAGACTAAGACAAGACCCTTAATGATCTTATCTATTTGCTAAGATCAACTTCCTAAAACGCTATGGACATTGACAATGATGCCATTGGATATCCAGTAAAGCTCTCTCTTCCCAATGGAAAGGGATCGGCCATAATCAACTCTGTTGACCCAATGGTAAAGAGAGAGGCGAAGTCTGAGATAGTCCCATTATCAAGGATCCATAGGTAACTATTGCCAAAGGAAGGGGCATTGGTTATGAAGCTGCCAAATTTACCTAAGGATGGTAAAGTCAATAAGTTTGGCTCTACTTCAGGTAAAGTCCATTGTCTAACTCTAGTAAGTACATGCTGATTCTGATCGCGAAGATGGATTTCAATCGCATGGTTCGGTGATCAGAATTTTGGGCTATTACTTAAGAGTTATGATATTTATATTGCTTAGGAATAGATAACAACAAGGTTTTCATATGGATTGTAAGGATAAGTTTTTCCGCAAAGTTTTAAAATAAAAGAAAAAGGTTTTGATTTTATTTATTTTAAGTATCCTTACAATGGCATTTGTGAAAAGTTGTTGCTTATAAGATTCCATTGATAGCAATATTGGAAAAATGGATTTGATTCTTTCGGTTGTGGTAGTGTCTAATATTACCAAATAAGGAAAGATTCTCATCACCCAAGGTTCAATTGGACCGAAACTTGGAATCATGCAAGTTGTATAGTATGATGAATGAGAACTTTCAGCTCGGAAAATTAAGACTAATTCCTTATGTGAATAAGGAAAGGACTAAGGGATCGAGTACATATTCTTCTGCACTGGTCAAGTCCACCACAAAAGATCAAGAAGACTATTCGTCATGATTTACTTAAGTTCAGTAAATATGGTTATACTTATAAGTTTAAGTATAAGTCTGTAACATTGGAGAAGTTTCAATGTGAGACAGAACGAATAAGAAGAATCAAAGTATGGCAGAAAGATAAAAGTTTCTCAAATCTGAAAAGATGGGAGAGTACTTTAGTATCATGTTTATGATCATCTTAATGATTAAGATACCATATCACAATTGGTCCTCTAAAGTCAAGAAGAGGAGTCATGAATTGTTGAAATGGTTAAATCAAAAAGATGAGTCATACTTCGTTCCAAAACAATTCTTAGATTCATACTCCAAGATTGTAACTTGAGTGACATATCTTAAAGAGGGTTTGTTAACACTAGTCAAATGTAAGAGTAAAAGGTTATCTACTCTTGTACATTTGAAATTGGTAAGTTGTGATGTTTTGGATAAAACAGAGACCAACTTAGGCCAATTGTGTAAAGTGTTAGTCTTGATAAAGAATCCGCACTATCTCTTGAATATTTGACAAGGGAGTCTTATATGTCAAGAGGACAGTAGGAGTCTTAAAGCTCTTGAAAGTTTCAAGACTTCATCAAGAATAAAACCTAAAGTCCTTCACTAGCACACGACTTGAGGTTTATAACCTATCGTGTTGAAATTTTTATGCCTATTCAAGTTGGCTTTGCATAGGAGTTCTGAGAGTTCTCAATTGGTTGCACAACTACTTGGAAGCAATGGCAGGCACCTGAGCTGCCAAATGGCAAGAATTTAAGATTGCACAAGTTTAATCAATATGAGTTTGGATTTGTCACTAACCTTGTCTTGTGATTATGGTTTTGACAAATTCACATGGATAAGAACACATACACTATTAAATCTAAGTGTCATAAGGTTTCTCTCCGATTCATGAAAATGATGGTGAGGAAACACTTTCACTAAGTAGATTTTAGCTAGATAGCAATTGTGATATTTGCATTCTCAAAGTCGTTAGTGGAGCGTGTGTGGTTTACCGGCACACTAACATGGACTTGTGAGAAGTGGCAAAGGTCTAAACAATTAAGACTATGATTACGACATCCCTTTTCATAGTTCTAAAATTGTTTAGACACACATGTGAGCTATCTAAGAGAGGTGTATGATTTTGATAAAGTTTTATCAAAACAATCTAGTATCAGAAATCTGAACTTTGGTAAGAAAGTCAGCTGATTTCTGAGTACATGTCAAAGCTAGTGGGAGCATAAGTGTGATGCTAATAATCATCATGTTAGTGGGAGCATGATAATTATGACAAAGGTTGCAAGTTAGCAATGTTAATTATAGAAAACAAAAGTTTCAATTCGTGAGGTTGCAGGGGTTGAAAAAGTTGTTTTGCTATAATTAAGGGAGAGAAAATTATACTTCATTTCAATTCTAAAAAGCTTAGATTGAGATTTTAATCGTATTTAATCAAGGATATATATATGAATTTCATGTTGGAATGGCTCAACATAAGGAAATTCTATATATGGGTCCATTATTTGCGTTCTAAAATTCGATTATGATTACGGCATCCCATTTCATAATCTGAATTTTGAGAACTTGGCAAATTGAAATGGAAATATTATAGCAAAAGACTGGTTTAGTCTTTATGTGAGACATCATGAATCGTGTCCCATATGCTTCGGATATAGGATTGATTACATGTGCTATATTCATCCTTTCTAAAATTTTCCAAATGCCTGGGGCATTATGAAGGGAAAAGGTCTAGAATTGGATATGACTAAAATGATTAAGCAATTGTCGAGGACAATCTAAGGTTTACCAAAGATTTGTTGCTCAAGGACAGTTGGAAGTATAATGTTAATTCTGGAAGGACCATATTGACATAATCTGTAAGGAGGCAACTCTTGTTCAGAAGTGATAGTCAAAATGGAATATGGAAATGTTTCAAAGTTAGAAATTATTCAATCTGTGTAAGATTAGGAAACTTAATGAAAGAAGGATGTTTCCAAGGAGCTGATCTCCTTTGGAATGCTCTGTAATGATTGTTGTCAAGTCTTTCTGAATTTGTGCATAATCATTAAGAGGATCAATGCATATAAGTTTAGAATCTAACAGATTTCAGTAAATGGCATGAATTTGGAATTCTTGCATTTGCAGTAAGGATTTGGGACTGTGAAAAGAGGATCATTGGAGTGATGTTCAATTGATCTATTTTACAAAGTAAAGATCATAGACAAACATAGTATGCATACTTGGTGTATGGCATGACTAGTGTTTAGAAAACATAGTGTACATGCTTGGAGCATGGGACAACTATTGTTTTAAATTTAAGTATAAAGTTGATAAAACCGAAACAATGAATAATGAGTAATCAGTATGGTGATAAATAAAAGTGTTTATATATACTCATAGGGTTTGATACTATATTTGATTCATTTATTCTTGTGTTTCACTTTGCATGTTTTGACTTCCAGAATAACTAAGTCGCTCTTCCTGAATGATTAAGTTATTCAAACCATCCACAGTCGGTCATATGTTGGAAGTAGATATGAATCAAGACTGTCATGGGTTGGTTTGTAGAGGTCCAAGTTGGTGGACAAAGTGGTTCTACAATATTCATGAGTGCTCATAAGTTCTGAGTATTGGATTCAACCCGCGCTCATTTGAATCACTTCATGGATTTTATCACGAGTGATCATGAGACGATAATATCTTATATTCTTCAAACCTAGAGATATGAGTTGTTACTATGAGTTGGTTATACATTGATTGCATGAAAACGCATTGGTAACTCGATGTTATAAAACGTGCCTTTGTGTATGATTCAACAAGTAGTAGAACAAGCCATATGAGTCGAAGTTTATCCATTCCTTTTACCTTCGGGATAAAAACGATATCTGTGGGCCCCTCGATGATTTAAAGATGATACATGTGAGTGCTTGGCCAAGCCAGGACTGATTTGATTTGTTCAATCAGTCAGTCATCATGAATCGGAAATCGGGAAACAACAAATGGACAGAGAGAATGATTGATAATCCATGTCTCAGTCCATATGATATCTAGAATGGAGGAATATATGATCCCTTATCTAATGGACAAGTCATTGACAAAGGTTAGAGTTCATCGACAAGGTCAGAGTTCGACAGAAGCTTTTGAGAGCTACGATTGCTGATCGGTTCCTGAAGTCATACGCAATAATAGTTTTAGACTTATCCAAGTGGGAGACTGTTGGATTAATGTCTAAGTCCATAACTATAATTGGTAAGACTTGACCCAACCTGGCATGGTCCATTTGGGTTGCATGACATCATGCATTTGGATAGACTATAATGAGAGAAATAACACTTAAGGTTGGTTAATATATTATAAGTTCTAATATATTAATAAGGTTATTTAATTAGTATTGATCAAGAATTAATTTGGAATTAATTAAGTGATCAAAAGGAGACTAATTAAATATATGGGTTGATTGTGTAAATCATTCATTCTTATATATGTGGGCTTGTGATCCAAGATTCCTTATGTTGGACTAAGTCCATGGGGTGACCCATGGATACTCCATGGAGGTTAAAATCCATGGAGCATAAGGAATGGGTAAAGTTATGAGTTACATGGTGTAACCCTAATAGCCACCATATAAAAGAATCCCATGGCTCAAGAAATCGTGCACTAATGTGTGAGTGTGAGGGCTAGACGATTTCAAGGAGTGTTCAAGTTTCTCTCAAATTATTCCAAGTGTATTTGGTGTTGTGTGAACCATTTGAGGTGTCACACTTGGGGCACTAGGCACTCAAGCTTCATGAAGACATTCTACATCAAAGAGGTATGTATTCTATCTTGTTATATTTATTATTTTGTATGCTAGATTAGGATAATATCTTGGATGTTCATAATTGTATGTATAATAGAGAAAATATAGATCCAAGGTATTTAGGGTTGCATGTACACTTAGGAGTGTTAGAATGCTCATAACCCAACAATTATCATCTCACAATCACTCGTGATAAAATTCATGAAGTGATTAACGTGAGCGTGGGTTTAATCCAATACTCAAATCTTATTACAGGAGTACTCAAGAACACTGCAGCAAACTTGTGCTATGTCTAAACACTTAGACAATCTACAGTCGGATTCATGACAGTCTTTCCTCATTACTTACTTCCAAAGTATGATTGACTGTGGATGTTTGAATAACCTAGTTATTCGGGAAGTAAAACATGCAAAGTGAAACACAAGAATAACCGAATCCAATATGGTTTCAAAACTTTTGAATATAAATAAAACACTTATTATTTAATCACCATATTGATTACACATTATTCATTGTATAATGTTTCGACTAATCTACTTAATACTTGAATTAAAACAATAGTTATCTCATGCTCCAAGCATGCACACTATGTTTACTTATGGTCCTTACTCTGTGAAATAGATCAATTGTAAACATTTCCAATGACACTCATTTCACAATTCCAAATCCTTATCGTAAGTGTAAGAATACCAAGTTCTTGCCTCTTACTGTAATCTAAACTTAAATGCAAAGATCCTTTAGTAATGACTACGTGCACAAGTCACAGAGACTTGGCAAAAGATATTACAAAGTATTCCAATGGAGAGCAATTCCATGGAAACGAAGTCTCATATTCAAAGTACATTCCTTTGAACATCCTTCTTGCATTAAGGTTTATAATCTTACACAGATTTTATGATTAACTTCCACTTATGGAAACATTTCCATATTCCCATTTTGACTATCACTTCTGAACTAGAGTTACCTCTTATCAGAACATGTCAATATGGTCCTTCCAAAATTATAATATACTTCCACCTGTCCATGAGCAACCAATCTTTGGTAATCCTCAGATTGTCCTTGACAATTGCTTAACCATTTTAGTCATATCTTGTTCTAGTCCCTTTTCCCTCTTAATTCCCTAGGCATTTGGAAAATTAGAACAGATTAATATTATAGCATATGTAATCGATCCTATATCGGAAGCATATGGGATACGCTTCATAATGTCTCACATAAAGACATGATACTTTACCAGCCTCTTGTTATAATATTTCCATATATAGAATTTTCTTATGTTGAAACATTTCAACATAACATTCATATATATTTTCATGACTAAGTTCAATTAAAATTTCAATCTAGGCATTTAGATTCGAAATGAAGTACGAGTATCTTCTCCCTCTAACTTTCTATAGCAAAACAATATCCAAACTTGCAACTTTGCAAACTTGTAACTTTTGTTTCCTACAAATAGTATTACAACCTTGCAATACTTAGCATAATAGTTGCGCTCCCACTAGCTTAACAATTATACTCTTTCTAGCATAACAATTTTGCTTACTTTAGCACAACACTTATGCTCCCACTAGCCTTGACATGTACTTAGAAATCAGCTGGAATTCTAGAGGTCAATACTTATCGACTTTCATACCAAAGTTCAAATTTCTGATACAAGATGCTTCGATAAGACTTTATCTAGGCTTCTCAAACTCATACACCTTTCCTTAGATAGCTCATATGTGTGTCTAAACTATTTCAGAACTTACAACAGTAAGTCCCGAATGTTCAGACTATTTGCCATTTTCTCACAATTCGAACTATGAAGAGGGATGTCGTAATCATAATCGAATTTAAGAACGCAAATAACACAACTGCTATCTCCTTATAATCTACCAGTGAAAGCATTTTCTTACAATCATTTTCATGAAGGAGAGAAACCTTTTGCCACTTAGATTTTATAGTATATGTGTTCCTATCCATGTGAATTTGTCATAACCATAATCACAAGACAAGGTCTGCGACAAATCCAAACTCATATGGACTGAACTTGTTCAATCTTAATTTCTTGCCTTTTGGTGGCACAAGGGTCCTACCATTGCTTCCATGTTGTTGAGCAACTCACCTATACAAATCAATGTACTTTCCATTGATCAAGGTGCTTTGCCTTATGCATTCAAATGAGAACTCATAGAACTCACATGCATAGTCAAACTAACTGGAATAGGCACAGAAACAAGAATATCTCAACATGATAGGTTATAAACCTTAAGTCGTGTGCTAGTGATAAACAATAGGTTTATTCTTGATTAGTTCTTGAACCTTTTCAAGATCTTTAAGACTCCCACTGACCTCTTGACATATAAGATTCTTTGTCAAGGAACATTTCTTGACAAACAAATATTCAAGAGTTAGTGTGGGTTCTTATCAAGAAAACACTTCATATAATTGGTCTTGGTTGATCTTTGTTTTATCCAAAACATCTCAACTACCAATTTCAAATGTGAAAGGATAAGAAAAATTTCTACTCCACGTTTCATGAGGTGTTATAAACCTACTTAGAACATGTCACTCAAGGTGCAACTTGGAATGTGACTCTAAAACTTGATTTTGGAACGAAGTATGACTCATCTTCTTGGTTTAACCATTTCAACAATTCCCGATTCCTCTTCTTAGCCATACAAATGCACCAAGGTGTCCTTAGAGGATCAATTGTGATATGGTTCCATAATCAATAAGATGATCATAAAACACGATACTAAAGTACTTTCCTTTCCTTTCAGATTGGAGAAACCTTTTATCTTTCTGCCTAATTTGATTCTTCTTATTCGTTCTGCTATACTTTGCATCCTTTCAAAGTGTCAAAACTATACGTATCTTGTAAGCATAATCATATTTACTAAACCATTAGTAAATCATGACGAATAGCCTTTATCATTCTTTGTGGTGAATCTGATTAGTTCACATCAATGTGTACTAGATCCTTTTTATCTTTCACTTGACTTACATACTTATGTAAACAAGGAAGTAGTCCCAATTTTCCCAAGTACCAAGATTTTCATACATCACATGATTCAATTCATATGATTCCAAGTTTCTATCCAATTGAAACTTGGGCGATGAGAATCTTTCCTTACTTAGAAAATTTGGACACTACCACAATTGATATAGCTAAGAATCAAACCATTTTCAACATTGCTATTAATGGAAACACATATAAACAATAATTTTCACAAATGCCATTGCAAGGAAACATAAAATAAGATAAAATCAAAGTTTCTTCATTTATTAAAAAGTGTGGAAAACTTGTCCTTACAATGCAATTACAAATGAAACTATGTTGCTATCTATTCCTAAACAATCTATCATAACTCTTAAGTAGCAGCTCAATAAAAATCCGATCATTGAACCATGCGATCGAAATCCATCTCTTCGCGATCAGAATCAACTCATTCTTCCTTTAAGCTTCTTTTCTCATTTTTGATCCTACAAAACATCAAAATGAAATCTTATCACATCATGTATTAATAATCTAAAAGTGGGAACTTAATAGACTTACCTGAAGTAAAGTCATACATCTTGACTTTTCCATCCTAGCGATCTTTCAGGTAAATATGCCAGCTTCGCATCTAATTCCCCTTTTCTTGGCAATAGTAACAAACAGACTCTTTCGGAATGGTACATGGGACAATCTCATATTCAGCCTTTCTCTTTACCATCCGGTCAATGGAAGTTTGGGAAGTAGATCTTACAATCAAATTTGCTTTCCTAGTGCGCCAAATCATTGCTGATTCAGCAGCAATAAGCAAATAAGTAAGATCAATAAGGGTCACGTCGTGGTCTGTCACATAGTAGTCTTTAACAAACTCACTATATGACTTAGGAAGTGAATGAAGAACCAAGTCAACAGCCAGCTTCCTTGGGAACACGACACCCAACATTCCCAGCCTATCAATATGCAGCTTTATGTCCAAGACGTGAGCACATACAGACTTTCCATCTTCATGTTTGCTTGCCAATAAGGCTTGAGTGATCTTGAACTTTTCAAGTCGACGAACATGTGGGTCAGGGAGAATAATTGGAGGAGGTGGAGGAAGTGAAGAATGATTTCCATTTTCATGATCGAAGCGTGGAACATCATCTTCATGAGGGAATCTATTTTCAAAAGATTCGGGAAGACCATAGTTGTCAGAATTAGACATCTACAAGGGAGAAATTCAAGTTAATTGATTTAGTCCTTAATATAACACCCAAATGAAATATTAAGGCTAGGACCCAACACAATAATTTACAATTCGGAAGAGGGATACCGTAATCCAATTGCAAACTATTTGTAGGTAGGTAAATGACGATTTACCAATTCCACCATGAAAACAAAATTTAAATGAATTAGGTTTTTAAATGAAACTCCTAGATCTTTTGAGATTCATTGAACTTTTCAATGGCATGTTTAATCTCGATTATGCCCTTCAACTTTGTGACTCAGATACCGAGGATCACAAACAAGGTGTGAATAACCATGCAAATTAGCTTGGTACTCTCGATGTTATTCATCATCTAATCAATGTGCTGGTTAACCACACACGCTCCATTGATCAACGATAATTTACGAGAAACCCATTGCCACCCTTCATTAGTCCCATATTAGTGTGCCGGTTAACCACACACACTCCACTAACGACCAATAAGGTGCAATGTGCAATTTCATGGGTTAGCACTAAATTCACATTTTTCCTAAGTAACTAAGATTGAGAATTTATAAAACATTTAGTTACTTGGTATTTCATTATACTTATAATGGAAGTTTGTGTCCTATCTTACCCGTTCGGCTAACGACCCTCCACTAGTCAAGGAAACGGTGGGTGAGAGTGGACACCCATTCAATCGCCATTTTATAGGCAATTTCCTTATACCCCCTTATAGACCAGCTTCGTGAATGAGGCCTACTAACAGTAAGATTGAATTTTTAACTTATACATATATAATATATTAGACTTTTAATTTTATATAGTATAAGGGTGTATTTTGCACATTTAAAATACTCGGTGGTTTGATCTATTAATAAATTAGACTTTTAATTTAATTAAATTTAAACCATATGATTATGGATTTATTAATTTTCTCTTTTAATTAAATATTTAATTGATTTAATAAAACCATAAAGATGTAATTTGAATTATTCAATACATCAAGGTTCTAAATATAAAATTTCACAATTAAGGCTACTTAATTAAATTTGAAGTTACAAAACCAAGAGGTGCATTTTTTTTAACCTTTTAAAATTACTAGAGTTTTAGAATTTAATATTTCAAAATTAAAGCTTTTAATTAAATTTTAAATTCCAAAACTTGAGGGCAAGTTTTGAAACTCTTCAAAACCTTTTGGATTTCAAAACTTGATGACAAGTTTTTTAACTCTGCAAGACCTTTTGAATTCCAAAACTTGATGGCAAGTTTTGTAACTCTTCATAAATGAGACTTTTCAAGTTCTTTTAGATCAAATTATCAAACTAATAAAATAATCATATAATTTTATCTCTGAATAATTTGACCTAATTCAGTTCATATAGCAAGACAATTCAAATCAAATAATACAAATAATCAACTTATCATATAATCAAATTATCTTAAAATTTGACAATTATCTTTCAATTTGAATGAAGATAATCATTACCTTATCATAAAAAACAATTTTTATCAGTCAAAAACAGTTTTTGGTAATGATCCTAATCCAAAACTTGGCCAAAAAACTGAAAAACTGCCCACTGAACAGTCACCACGTCGTGGTAACTATGACCACGTCCTAGTCACCAGGCAGATTCCAAAAAAAACGATTTTTTTTTTGCTTTGAACAATTACCGATGCATCAATATAACAGAAAACACTCATGGCTCTGATAACACTGATGAGTTTTAAGCACTATAGCACTCCTATTGTGCACATACAGCCGTAAAGCTTTGGATCTAAGTTTTCTCTAGTTATACATGCAACAAAATTATCCAAAGCATGAAACCTACAACTAGAATACAACATTGATATTTGAAACATAAAAATTAGTTAGATGATTACCTCTTGTTGTATCTTGTAGAAGTTGGGCTTATGAGAGCTTAGCACGTCAAATGTGATGCCTCAAATGGTTCACAAACACCAAAAGCAAATGGAGGATAATGAGAGAGAGCCTATGAACCACAAAAACGACTAGGTTTCCTTATGGAACCATAAGTGGCGATTTTAGGGATGAAGGGGTTACATATATAGTGTAGAATTCCAAGAGTCACTTGTAAACCCTAATTCTGACACTTAGGCTTACGATCCAACAACTGATTTGGACTAACACTACATGGACTATCTCATAAGCTTAGTCCATCACAAATCAATCATGGATCATTAGCCCAAACCATATGTATCACTGATTTACATAATCAGTCCCCGTTAATTTAATCAGTCTCTTTTAATCACTAAATTAATTCCAAATTAATTCTTGATCAATACTAATTAAATAATATGATTTCTCAATTAATATATTATACTCGTAATATATTAATAAAATACAAATAACCTCTTTCTCAAATATACATCCTATCAAATTGCTTCGGTGAAGGCAACCCAAAATGGACCATGCTACTCTCGGGTCAAGTACATACCAATTATAGTTATGGGCTTAGACACCTAATCCAACAAAAACTTCCTCCAAAACCTGGAGGTGAAGCGAACATCTCAATCTGAAACCACCGAAAACTGGCACCCCGTGCTGAATCACCACCAATTGAATGTAAATGTCAGCCAGGTTGTCAATACATATCCTCTCGGCAATCAGTATGAAATGAGCACTCTTGGTCAGCCTATTGAAAGTACCAAACCCTTTGTAGATTCGAAGATCGAATATAAACAAGAAAGAAAAATATAGAATAATGAAGAATAGAAAAAGTAAAGAACACAAGAGATTCTTCAAATTGTCTCTTTCACCAAGAAATAGTTTTGTTTTCACCAAGAAAACGGGTTGTCACAAAGACGGTTACGACACCAAGACGTTTACAAGATGCTTTTACACACAACATTAGGGTTTCACCCTAATGTTGATTATATACTAATCTATTCTAGAGAATCTCTTAAATCAAGGGATTGTATCTAATCTATATATAAACTAATCTGGTATAAAAGGAATGTATCAAATAAGATATTCTCCAGATTTGGATATCAGAAAAAACACATTAGAAGCTGATCAGAGCATCAGCTTCAGCGTCTAGGAGATCAGCTTTAGCTTCAGTCATCAGCGTCAGGCTCAAGCTGATCAGCTTCAGATTCAGCAGATAGTACCATCAGTGAGTGTCATCAGCACCTGATCAGTGTATCATCAATGTATAACCATTAGCATCTGGACACACTAATCAGTCTTCAATAGATGGTGTCTTCATGCCTTTGGTGCCGATAGAGTCTTCAGTGTCTTCCAGTCATCAGGGGATGTTCTTCAATATTTGGCATATGAACTTCCATCAACATATCTTCAGATTAACTAACTAAGCTAGCTCTGATAGATCAACTTGTCTAAGTTATACTATTTACACATACTTATACAAGATTGACTGTCTACAATGAACATATAAACTATAACTATGAAGTATATATTTTTCATCGTCAAATCTATACAAATGAGTGACCCAACAATCTGCCCCTTATTTGATGATGTCAAAACTAAACTAAAAAATGAAATAATGAATGAATAACAACATCTGATGTAATATGCCGATTTCTGCTCCCCTTAGATTTAGCTCCCCCCTTAGATGTATAACATTCTTCTTTCAAGAGTATTTGCTATTCAGGAATAATCAAGTAACAATGTAGCAAAACTAGACTTTTCTCCCACTTTTTGACAACATCAATAGGTACCGCCTCCTTTTTTTTTGAAATACATCAAGTAACATGAAATAAAAAGAAAACATAAAACAAAGTTAGTGGATAAGATAGGTGTATTACACTATTGTGTTGTTTCAATAGTAGATCATTTACACAAATTGCAAAGTCTCATCAGCGTATGGTTTTAAATGCCAAATCATTAACTTCTAAAGAAGAATATAAGGGAAAGAATGGATTGATGTGTGTGATAGCCTACGATACATAGACTAACCATCGACATAGACTTTCAAACTTTTATCAGTGCGTGATTTTACACAGTGAATCATCAAGATCTTGTTAAGAAGAAAAAAAGGAAAAATGGATTGTTTCAGTCACGCTGAGGTGAAATCAGCGTGAATCATTAACAGTTTAACTCATCAACAAGAAGTGGTTTGAACTTATGTATCATAAAGTAAGTTGCAATCCAGAATCAAAGTTTCACCATTAATTCATCATGGTACGATGTCTACCTCAAACTAGGAGGTCAGGGACATGAACAACCCTTTGTCATTTAAGGACTTGACAAGTATCTGTTACGCAGATGACTATGCAATCTGGGTAAGCCATTTCAAGTTTTCAGCAAAACATGAGACTTGATACAAACGACAATCATGCTTCCAGGGACGGAGTCAGGTAAGAGACGATTGACCAAGAAAATAAACACCCAAGCCTTGTAATAATTTTTTGATGTGGACCAGACAATCTCACTTTGAAAGTTTAGACAATGCTAGACAATCAGCGTGAGTGGGTGACTCAATGTCATCTCAGTAGATGGTCTTGTTGATGAGATATTTAAAGGGATTTAGGCACATACAGTAGCATGCTTCTAGGGACACTATCTAGTCAAAAGTTACATACTTGGCTCAAGACATGCCACCGTCAAATCATAAAAGGTACAATGATATCATCACAAGAGACCAAATTAGATGAAGCATAGGTCTCAACTTTAAAAACCATTTCTACCTTCTTATTAAATTAAGCTCATTTGCCTTTGGCAACCTTGATTGCCCCCCCCCCCCCCCCCAAGCTTGTGGTTCATAAACAACATTAGTTTCAGCTCATAAAACATGACATCTTAGAACACATAGTTCACTGTCAAATAGTTCTAACATGGTGCAATGAAATTGAAAATCTTGAACTAAATGTGTATTGATACATTCGTCACCAAGACCCATTAAAACCTATCAATTATAAGCAAAAAGAACCATCATGTGATCTAGCATCCATGTTATCACTTGTTCAACTGCAGATTAATGCCTGAAACCAAAGAACTTTGAACACACAATAATGATATGACGGTTAGACACTTTAGGGGGTAAGTTCTAATGTTCATAGATAATTTGAACATCAGAAGGAACGTTAAATTTGTCCCCCAGAACTGAATGATTGACTTCATTTCAATATACACTTGAAAAACTTTGTTGAGAAGACCTGTTATATATATATATATATATATATATATATATATATATATATATATATATATATATATATATATATATATACTATAATCTAAAAGAAGCATTTTTCTTTCCACCACATTCATTTAAAACTCCCATGACTTTTTAATTTCTTTCAAGTAATGATTATATATTGGTTAATGATATATTGAATAAATGCAAACCTATATTGTAATGCTAAATTAACTAAACTTCAATATTAAAATAACAACTTTTACTATAATATAAAATTATGTTTAGAGCTTTTAACATATTATATATTTAATTTAGTTCGAATATGTTGTTGTATATGAACCATTGTGATGTTAAATTGATATATTTTGAATAGTTTGTATAAAATATTTAAATTCTTAATTTAAATATAACGTCAAAGGGTTAATTTAAATCGAAATTTCAATTACACTTAAAAGAAAATCCAAAGATTATTTTGTAAATAATTGAAAGTTATAAATTATAGTGTTAAATACAAAAGTTAAATTATAATCCCAAATTAACTAGAAAATTACTAAAACTATTTTATAATCATGAAGAGTTCCAAATAAGTAGCTTAAAAATAATTTACACAACAATAGTTAAAAGTAACATTATATAATAAAATTATATTGTTAACATTAAAAAAAAACAATATTTGATGTTTTAAATAATTACAACGATAAAAATTAAAATGTTAAACTAGTATTTTTTTAAAAAGTGAATTATTCATAACAAAAACTATAAATAGCATTAAACTATATATTACTTTTATGTTATTTATGAGTAACCCACGCGTAGAAGTCATTGAGACATTTGAGATAATATAGTTTTAATAGATGTCTATCGTGTCATATAATTCAAAATAATAAATATTTATATCAACTTAGTGGAAAATTATTTTATCAAAGATAACTTTAATGCCATTCTTATATATGAAAAATATATATTTATAAATATTTCAACTATGTAGTTGTATTCTTCACAACTCGCGAGTATTCGCCTAGTTATACTATATATTCAACAAAAAGTTCATAGCAATAGTAAAGTTTATGGACTTCACAATTTTTCCATCATATTTTCCTTTTTACACTTTTTGCCATAATATATAGTTTGGTTTTTTAAACTTTTGTCACCATACTTACACTTTTCCACAATACTTTTGGCTTTTACAATTTTTCCATAATAGTTTTGTATGACGTTTGGTCTCTATGTAGAAAGTATATTACAAAAGTTATCCCTATAATTTACAGAAAACATCGTGTCCATTTTTTGATGTTTGAGTTTTCGACTTTGGCCACAATACTTTCATATGTTGGTAGGTTTGATTGAAACATTTGATGTCCAAGAGTCATTATAAAATGATATTTGCTAATGATATATGATCCTATATGGTCACTCCTAATAGCAAGTTACTACTTATTGATTATTTATTAGAGTAATTTTATTATTAATAAATATAATCAATACTTGTATTTAATTAGAAAATTATTAATTTATGAAAATAATATTTTAGCAACTAATTGTGAATTATTGTGTCCAGGAAATAATAAAAAATGAGAACAAAAATTAGTTATATTCACTTGGTATGAATATATGAGTCGTGTACAATTATTTGGACACTTTAAGTGATCATCTAGTTACTACATGTAACTAGCTAGTTAGAAGCTTAAGTGAAAGACACACCGTGGTCCCACTTACCTCCTTATTGTCGTGAAATGCATGAAGGGTGGGAGGCTTGAGTGTTTGACTTCTTTCTTTCACCCATGCTTTGTAAGAAAGCATGACACATGCATTTAAAGTATGGTCCTTCTTACATGTGTGTTAGTATATAGAAAACAATATGAAGCAAAAAATAGCTAGTTTTTTTAAACTTATTCTCTTATTCTTCTCCGTTCCCAAAACCGAGAGCATGGGTACTCTCATCCATCTACTCTCTTGCATGGTTTAGTGTAGAGTTAAGGTGTTATAAGTTGCTTCCCCTTTAAGGCTTATTTTTATAAGTTCTTTAAGGCTTAAGAAATTTTTAATAAAAGTGAAGACTAACATCTTGAAGTGGTTTATCCTTGCTTGGTGGATACTTGTAAAGGAACCGTCCTTTGTGTTCTTGCCTTGTCATCTTCATCAACTTCCAACCTCCCGAGAGGAATCAAAGTCTTCCAAGGTTGAAGTTCTTTTCTTCCTATGGTTGTGTTTTAATCCTTCTATGCTTTGTAAAAGGTTCATTTGATGGGCATAAAATGGTTTTATTGATATTCATTTTAAAATGCTTCTATTGCGAATCTCGTAGTTTTGACATTATAATTAGACTATTTTTGAATATAAACTCAACAATTGGTACTAGAGCCATTTTTGAAAGCATGGTTAGATTATATATTTTTGGTATTATCTTGGTTTTTGGAAAATATGGATAATTTTTTTTGTTAAAAATGAGTTCATACATATTTTCTATGCCAACTTTATAATTGTTATTTTTTGTGACAAAAGTTTACATATATATCTTGTCACCAAAGTTGTCTTAGAAAAATAAATGTTGTTTTTATATGTTATAATAGTTTATTTTATATAAAATATTACCAGATATAGATGGATAATCACCCCCCTCTGATTTTATAAAGGTTTTTATAACTTTTATAAAATGTTGAAGTTTTGCTACTTAGAGCTATCAAAGGAAGTGGGATGACAAAGTGCAACATGTTAAAGATTTGGTCTATTTTTCCCTTTAGGAAAGGATTTGACACTTTTGTATTGGCTCACAAAAGTGTCACTAGCTCACAGTTTGTTTTATGTAATTTTACATGCTGGTGTAGTATATATTTATGTTGATGTTATGTTATAATTGTTAAATTAGATTTCACATGAAAAATAATATTTTTAACATAAATAACATCACATGGAGTTTGGTTTTAATAAGATTTGTATTTAACATAAGATGTAACAAATTATGATTTTAAAATAAAATCGTTTTTTTTATAAAAACATTAATAACAACAAATTTTGATGATTAAAATTTTATAAGTTTAAAATTGGAATTTTAGAGACTTATCAAACTCCAAACCTAATATTACAATTTTTTTTATTAAAAGGTCTATAAATGTTGTTTAGCGCTCAAACGTCAAAACTTAATACTAGATATTAAATTTAAAAATTTGATCGCATAAATTATATAAAATTAGATTTTATAAAAGAACAATGCTAAAATGTGATTTTAAATAAAAGTACATGAGTTTTTGGATGCATGCAATAACCATGATATCAAATATTTTTTAAACTAGAATTGTAAAAACATTGAAAGACCTCTTATTGTGAGTTCAAGGCGATATCCAAGATATCTGGGACAAGGTTTGAAAACTCAAACCTTAAGATAAACACAAAATAGAGGCAAGTAATCTGTCCAATTAGGTCTGATAGACCAGTCAAGCCTTGAAAATATTAAACAATAAAGTATTCAAGATAATAATAAAGAGTAATAAAGTGTGATAAGGAACAAGAACAAAGAGAGTGAGAGAAAATGATTGACCGGATGATTCTTGATGATTCGTGAAAGTGTGAAAAGCAGTAAGGAATTACATAGGGTGATGTTCCTATTTATAAAAACCTAGGACCAATCACACGAGGAGAGATGTGTACTAAACATTAACTGCAAATCAACCACCTGACACATCGGTGTGTTGGCATTTGTATCCTACATGCGTTACATCAAGATAAGACAAAATACAATATGACAAAATAGTAGTGATCTTGGATCACTTAGTCTATGACCCTCTTCGGAAACTCTAACATCTCGGATATCATCTATCTCAGAACTACATTCATCTCAAAATCTTGGTAACTCAGATTGTCTAAGGATCACTTGTCTTGAACTAAAAATATCCCTTAAGTGACCTTAGCAATCAATGAGCCTTCACTTCTATTCTCCAAAGGCAAACAAATATGCCATTTTCAACCAGCTTCTGACTTCTATCCACCATGAGAGTTGCTTGATCAGTTCCAGCTTTGTTGCTTCGGAAGCTTAGGAGTTGGTAATTTTGGTGATAATTTTTTGAAGCACATTGGTGTAAAGTAGATGCTTTTATGGAAATCTGAAAACTCCTTCTTTGTGAATTCTTCTTCTTTTACACATATACGAGCTTAGGATCTATGATAGGACCTTTATTTAGCAGATCAATTTATTCAAGCTTGGTGTCGATTGGAGCAATCAACTTCTCAGTTCTGAATAAAGAAGCAAAATCGACATCTGAACGGCCAAATTTAGCAATATAGTATTTTCTAAAATTTAAGGCAGCATTGTTGGCTCCAATGCCAGTTTCAGAGTCTTGATTATTCTTGAGGTGAACAACAAGTACAAGAACATCGTTTGGGTCGATGGATGGAAAATTAGCATTCGATATAGTGATATTTTCTAAGAATTCCTAGTGATGTAGTAATTGTAAAGCATGCAATCTTGTCTGAATTTGCTCAAAATATTCATTCTGCATCCATTATTTTGTGTGATTCTTCGTTTTGACCAGTATTCTTTCACAGGAAGAGAATCAGTGGAGTAGAGAGTGTGCAGGCGTTCTCTTTCGGCACGAACAAGAATTTCTTGTTCATCGGATGGATGCAAAGGTGGGAATTTCGCATAGAATCTGCCATGGGGAAAAATAGGCAGATCGAGCTATTTTGAGTCTAAAGCAGGAAGATCACAACTCACAAAAGGAAACATGAGAATATCGTATAATCTTCCTTTTGGATAGTATGGCGAGATTCCAGACAGAGGATTTGGAGAATCCTTGAAGGCTTGGATTCGAAGGCTTTCCTCAAGCGCCTTGTGATCTTGTGACCAGACCTTGGACTTTCTTGACGACTTCATTAGGCTGACCGGATCGAAAGTAATTCATTTTCCCTTATCTTTGATCGGAGGTCTAGGGGTAAATTGAATGATTTGATGAGCGGCTGGAGTCACAATCACTTTGGAAATTGGCATAACTAATTCCGGGGTAGGAAAATTATCATCCTTCCTGATAGGGGATACTTCATCAACTTGAGTAATCTTGGGAAAGGGAATTGGAGGTGGTCTCGGTTGTGTTGATCGGAAGGAATCAATGTCCAGCTGTGTTTTAAGTTTGGACATCTCCATTCTTCATTTATAAGAGTCAGCCAACATTGATGGCCATGAAGACCAATTTTTCTGCTCTTCGACAGAAATGATTTTTCATAACGAAGGTGGCACTTTTACAGATTTGAGCGCTAAGACAACTCTTTCATTATCCATATCCACATCATCATATTCATGTCCAATTACCATCAACTCATCTTCCTCTCCATCTTCAATAGATTCATCTTGGAATTCCGAGCTTGGCATCCATCAGGTCATAACCACTTCTCCTCCTCTCGCATTAGAAGGCCTAGATTTTAGTGCAAGCTTCATATCATCCTTAAATTCTCCAAGCTTATCAAATACCTTTTGAAAGATTAGGTTGACCATCTTCGAAAGATTATCATAGGTGTCTGCAGTGTGAGATTGATCTTTAAAAGTATCAAGGGCGTCTTCAAGGATCAAAGGGACTTCATCAAATTTGTATTTTGGAATGTCCACAAAATGTTGGGTAAACTGAATGAATTTGACGAGGAATTGTTGCATCATAAGGTTCTTTGAGTCCTTTGAGTTAATTTCCCTTTCCAAGCATTGAATCTTCTTTTCATGCCAGATGAGAGTTTGCTTGATGAGCTCGTTTGTGGCCTTGACTAACTCATCATGGGCTGTCAGCATTTTCCGAACAGTGTCTTCATGATGATTGATGAGATTGGCATAGCATTGTTCAGACTCTTCCATTGAATGCTTGAGATGGAGAGAGATCAATTGATCTAGCTGTTGCTCTCGATCTTGAATGGATGGGACGGTAGACTTGACATCAAGAATGAATTTAATATTAACATCCAGTTTTGAGTCTATGGCTCCGACCTGAGCGTTAACATTATCTACTTTGGCATTAGCATGATTAATATTATCTCTCATCTCGAGCAGTGCAAAGGTATCAAAAATATTTTTGTCTGAGGAACCAGTATCGGAACTGGATCCTTCGCCTGAAGTGCTCGAATCATCACCACTATCATCCGGATTACCACTAGTGCCACCAGCAGTATGGGATTTTGTGTGATCATCTTCGCTACCATCACCTAGGTCCATGTCTTTGGAAGATGATTGAAAATTGAGTTCGATTTGGGGTTTGGAGGAGGAATATTAAAAGAACTGAAATTTGATCGGGAAATAAGAACATTTGAGACATCAATGTTTACATCATCAAACATAATCTGACAGCCAACTTCATCATTTGCATTATCATGAGGAGGACGAACCGAAATCAGATTGCATTCAGGAACATCTCCTTTAGCTTCATCGAGGATCTGAGTAGGGTCATCTGAAAGAGTGTTATTGGGAACATATAGACTCGTTTTTTGAACAACATCATCATTCTGAGGAGGCTCATCCAAATTCTGATTGGAGTCGGGCACATCTGTACTTGGAATCTTCTCCGCAACTTTGGCCAATGGATCATCCATGAAACTGGGAACATCACCGAGATTTCGGAAGGTTGGCTTATTGAACTCGTTGCCAACATCGGAAAGAAAAGCATCAATGTTAGCATCCACGGGGTACTTGTAATTGTGTGGAAAGGTACCATCTTTTCTGTGACGCATCCCAGTGATCATGTAAACGATTTGGTCTTGAGTAATATATAGGTGTTGGATTTGATCGATGTCAAGTAAATCATCCTAATCGAAATTAGTAGCACCCACACGTCCTATATCCGTGGTGGATATCGGTTGGTTGTGGCTTTTGAACTTGGAGGGACAACTCCTTGTCGGAATACGGAGGCCACAAATCGTGCTTAAGTAGAAGAAAACGGCTCAAAATTGATTCGTGAGTGTGTTCCAGGGGGCTCCAATGAACTTTGTTCAATACCGAAACCATCCTGTTGGGAGGGTGGGGTAGATTATGTGCAGACTCCCCATGAGTGCATATAAGTGATTTTGAAACTCTGAAGGGTGCTTTGGAAGAGTGGGCAGGAAGGGTTGGCAGAGACCCAGAGTCAAGTCATACATTGATCTATGAATCCTGTTGAGAGAATTCACCGGTTTGGTTCTGGTTTTGGCTTTGACTTGGATAGGAGAAGGGGTCGGAAGCTTCTTAGATTTGATCTTAATACGACCTCCTTTCTTGGATGATTTCTATCTTCCCGAAGGGATAATATTTGAGGTATGGGTAGCAATTAGGCGGTCAACTAATTTAAAACCTCTAGGCGTTGTTCTTTCAAGGGCTAATCGGAAGGAAGAGAGTCCAACATGTGTTGTGGTAGACGTCAGATGGGACCAAAGGAAGTTTGATTCGGTAAATGATAAGGCTTTAAAGAGCAGTATACCTTTGGCGATTCCAACATCAAGGGAACATGTTCATGTGTGTCTGAGTAGATTTTCTAAAGAGTGAGTGCCCAGAATCTCGGACTCGGAATCTTATTTACTTTCCGATAAACAAAAAACTTTCGAAAGTCTTGCCACAATACTTCAGGTAGGTCAACAATGTTGGATATTCCCATGAATATGCTACAGACCATGTACAACCATTCTTTGCTCAGGGAGTTTGTACCTCCATGCTTTCTAGAAGTCCCTTCATTAAAATGTGCATGAGGATCGTCCATATCCTAGGAATTGTCGATTTCTTGAATTCTTTGGACTTATACTCCCCTTTGAAACCGATTTGATTCAAGAACCGTTGAGATTCTTGTGTAGTGGGTTCAACAACTTGAAAACCTTCTAGATTTGGGGAAACCCCAATTACTTTGAGGAAGGTTTCTTTTGTGGTAGGAAAGATCTTGTCATCAGTAATTTAGCACTCGAGTATACCGTTGTCAATCTTCACACGTTCAAAGGCCTTGAACAGTAATCTCAGAGAGAAATTAGGATTTGGTACTTTGGTGAGAGGGATTGAGATAAGATGGTGGGAGATAAATTTGATCATCACTCGAACTGATTCGTCGTAATCTAGCAGGTTGAGAGAAAACAGTTGAGTGGTGTCCCTCTAGATTGGTTCAGATGAAGAAGATGTACCAAATCCTTTGGAGGATTTCTTCTTCAATGGGGATTTTGTGATTTTGGGCACCATTGATGAGTTTGAAGCTTTGAAGATGATGAACGCAGATTACAGAGGAAGTTCTAAGGATAAAAGAGATAAAGATCGTAAAGAGAGAACAGTTAGGATTCAAATTCCTTATATAGGTAGGTTTGTTTCGGGTCGGGTCGAAGAAGCAATAACGAAATGCAACTCGGAAACAGATCTCATTAAATGCGGGGTACTCAATTACCCTCCTATGTGGAACTTAAACCCATGGTGAAAGGACATTTGCTGGTGCAAAACAGTAATTGTCAATTCAATTCATAAAAGACTCAGTCAATTCTTATTTTGCGTGCCAAAGCATGTTTATTGGGACTTAAAATATGATCATATAACCGTTGGACAAATATTTTGGAAATTTCAGTAACTAAGATTTAATGAAAAACTTAAAAATCGATAATTATCCATTTATTTGAAAGGTAAGTCAAATCCATGAAATTCAAAAAAAAAACATAAGATGCTTCCGATAAATGAAATTCATTCAGTATTGTTTGATATTGATATGAGAAATGGCACAATTTCCAGAATGGATATTAGAGACAAAAGTTACATTGAAGATCTTAGAGGTCCAGATATATAAACATGAATTTAGAAATTCCGAGAGATACAAGATTAGAGCTCGGAAAGAGAGAAGAACGAGATCACATTACCATTTCATATTTGAATTCCGATATAATTTTATCAAAGATAGATCAAAATGTGAAATTCCGGATCTCCATGAGAGACTTCTCAAAATCACGGACAAGATTTAATTTTGGAATAGATTGACTTAACTCAAGCATGATAACCTGAAAGAGCTTAAACTAGATGAAAGGTTAGACATAAAGACATATAATGATCCTTTATTTTCCGAGATGAAGTATTTACGAGGATAAATAAATTAAACTGAGAATAATTTGACTTTCCAATGTTGCCATCAGAGAGTACAAACTTCTTTGAAAAACTGAGGATCAGGTGGCATCATTTCCATTTTGTTTAGAAAACTATTGAATTTGGTCTGATCTAATGCCTTGGTGAATACATCAGCGATCTCATCATCAGTTGGAACACAAATTAGGTCAATGTTACCGTACAAAACATGATCTTTTATAAAATTGTACCAAATGTCGATGTGTTTGGTCATGACATTCTGGATCGGCTTATGAGAAATCACAATGGCACTTTGAGAGTCGTAATAGATCGAAATTTGTTGAAATCAAAAACCATAGTCTAAAAGCTGAGATTGTATCCAGAGAAGTTGAGATATGCAGCTTACAGCACCGATGTATTCCACTTCAGCTGTTGAGAGTGTAATACATGTGTACTTCTTGGACGGCCAACTAACCAATATTCTGTTGGATTAGTGTCTAAGTCCATAACTATATTTGGTATGAACTTGACCCGGTTGTAGCATGGTCCTTTTGGGTTGCCTTCACCAAAGCAACTTGACTGGATAGTTAATGGAGAAAGAGGTTATTATGGTTTATTAATATATTATAAGAATAATATATTAAAAGAGAAATCATATTAGTTAATTAATATTGGTCAATAATTAATTAAGAAATTAATTCTGTGATAAAAAGAGATTAATTGACCTTAGGGGACTGGAATTGCAATTATAAGATAATTGGATTTTGGGCTGTGGATCTTGTGGATTAAGGGGGTGGACAAAATTAGGGTGGAAACCCACCTTGAAATCGTCCAAGCCTCATTCCAGAATGTTCCATTGGACTGCTTAAGGCCTAAGTCATCCAATTAGGGTTTTGACTGAAACCCTAGCAGCACCACTATTTAAAGGACCCCAGGGCATCCAAAATCGGCTACCAGAAGAACCCTAGAGTCCTTAGAGCCGATTTTGTGCCTCCATATCCTCTCTCAAAGATTAACCTTCTTTCCTTGGTGTTTGTGATCGATTAGAGGTATTCCATTTGTGATACTAGGGTCTCAAAGCTTGAAGATTCTTGCAACAATCAAAAGGTAATCATCTAAACCTGTTTATATGTTATTTCGATTTTGATATGCTAGATCTAGGGTTTATAAGCTTTGGATAACTTGCATGTACAATAGAGAAACCTAGATCCAAAGCTTTAGGGTTTTGCATGTGCACCATAGGATTGATGTTTTGCTAAAAACCCATCAGTGGTATCAGAGCCTTGCTTGGTTTCTATTGTATTTGATGCATTGTATCCTTATTGATTGCTTAAAATCGAAAATTATGCCTTCTGTCTGACAGACTCGTCAAGTCACCTGATGAACTCGACGAGTCAGATGAACTCGACGAGTCCAAATGGTGACTCGGCGAGTCAGAGAGTCTGACAGAGGGATTTTCGGGATTTTGGCTTATTTTGACTTGGGATAATTACCAAAAATGTTTTTGATTGATAGAATCCGATTTTTATTAATATCATGTGATTATCCTTGTCAAAATAAAAGATATTTATCAATTAATTAGATAATTATTGCCTTATATGATAAACCTTGATTATTTGAATTATTTGATTGAATTATCTTGCCATGGAATTGGATTAGGTCAAAATTAGATAATCACCAATTAATTGTTTAATTATATTATTTGAATTTTGATCTAGAAAGTTTTGAAAAGTTTCAAAACTTGCCATCAAGTTTTGGAATTTAAATTTTTATTTAAAAGTTTAATTTTGAAATATTTAAATTCTAAACCCTAGAATTTTACAAGTTTAAAATTCAACCCTTATACTATTATAGTATTACAAGATTAATATATATATATATATATATATATATATATATATATATATATATATATATATATATATATATATATATATATATATATAAGATTAAGCTAGTCTTACCGTTAGTAGGCCTCATTCACGAAGCCGATCTATAAGGGGGTATAAGGTTGCTGCCTATAAAATGGCAGTTTAATGGGTGTCCACTCTCACCCACCGCTTCCTTGATTGGTGGAGGATCGTTAGCTGAACGTGTAGGATATGGCAACTAATTCCTCATTATAAGTATAGTGAATATATAAAGTAACTAAATGTTTTTTTTTTAAATTCCCAATCTTAGTTACTTTTGGGAAAAATGTAAAAATGATGCTATTCCATGAAATTACACTTTTTACCCTTGCCAAGACGTTAGTGGAGCGTGTGTGGTTAACCGACACACTAATTTGGGTCTAGCAAAGGTGGAAAATGGTGACTCGTTGTTTGTCATAGATCAATGGAGCGTGTGTGGCTAACCGGCACATTGATTAGGTGCCTGTAACATCGAGGGCACCAAGTACATTTGCATGGTTATTGACACCTTGTTTGTGATCCTCGGTATCCCAGTCACAAACTTGAAGGGCATATCGAGATTTAAACATGCCATTGAAAAGTTCAATGAATCTCAAAAGAACTAGGAGTTTCAATACATTTAAAACTTAATTTTGTTTTTTGTTTTTTAGGGTGGAAATTAGTGAATCGTCATTCACTTACCTCCAAATTATTTGCGATTTAGATTACGTCATCCTTCTTCTAAATTGTGAATAATGTTGTTGGATCGTAGCTCTAGTTTCTCATTTGGGTGTTTAATTGAGGATTCTTATCTAATCAAACTTTGTCTCTCTTATTTTTCAGATGTCTACCAAAAACAACAACAACGCTTCTGGCTCGAACTCTTCAGGCTCATTCTCACTCATGAATTTGTGTGGGAGGGTGATTTTCGATGGGACCAATTTTAATGATTGGATCTGCAAGATTCGAATGGTTACCCGCTACGAGGACAAAGAATATGTCCTCGACAAGGAGCTGAAAGAGGTGAATGTCAACACTGCTACTCCCGAGGAGGTCGCTGCCTTTGAGGCCCACGAGCACGATGCTACGAAAGTCCATTGCATCATGCTCGCGACTATGACTGCAGAACTCCAAAAGTCCTACGAGGACTTCTACCCCTATGAGATGCATCTGGATTTACTAGACAGGTACCACCAGAGTGTCAGGAAGGAAAGGTACGGGATCATCACTTCTATGATCACTACCAAGATGAGGGACGGAGAGTCTGTCACTCTTCTTTTTCAGATGTCTACCACAACCAACAACAACGCTTCTGGCTCGAACTCTTCAGGCTCATTCTCACTCATGAATTTGTGTGGGAGGTTGATTTTCGATGGGACCAATTTCAATGATTGGATCTGCAAGATTCGAATGGTTACCCGCTACGAGGACAAAGAATATGTCCTCGACAAGGAGCTGAAAGAGGTGAATGTCAACACTGCTACTCCCGAGGAGGTCGCTGCCTTTGAGGCCCACGAGCACGATGCTACGAAAGTCCATTGCATCATGCTCGCGACTATGACTGCAGAACTCCAAAAGTCCTACGAGGACTTCTACCCCTATGAGATGCATCTGGATTTACTAGACAGGTACCACCAGAGTGCCAGGAAGGAAAGGTACGGGATCATCACTTCTATGATCACTACCAAGATGAGGGACGGAGAGTCTGTCACTGCTCACCTGCAGAAAATGCAGAGATATGTCGACCGCCTACTAAAGTTAAATATTAACTTCGATGAGGAGCTGGTGATTGATATCATTCTTCACTCCTTACCTCCTTGTTACAACCAGTTCCGCATGACCTACCACATGAACAAGGAGGAGGTTACTTTGAGAAAGCTTCAAGGCTTGCTGAGGACTGCTGAGAGCAACCTCAAGGACAAATCTGTTGCATCAACTCCTACTGTCGCTGCCCCCGTCTTGGCTATTGGGCAGGGGAAGGGTAAGAAGAGGAAGGCTCCTTCCAAGAGCCACCACAAGGGAAAGTCCCAAGATGGTACCTCTTCTAGTGGAACCAAGGCTGGTCCCACTGCACCCTCCTCCAACCCGAAGGATGCAGAGTGCTACTACTGCCATGAGAAAGGGCATTGGAAACGAAATTGCCCGAAGTATCTGCAGGACATCAAGGATGGAAGGATAAAACCATCCTACGCAGGTACATATACTATTCAATCTAATAACTCATTGCATGCTATTTCTTGGGTTCTTGATACAGGATGTGGTTTTCATATTTGTTCTGATTTGCAGGGCCTAAGAAGAAATAGGGATGTGGAGCATGGGAAGATAAACTTGATCATGGGGAACAGAAGAGCATCGCTTGTCACCAAGATTGGAGTTTACTCTTTAGTGCTTAGTAGTGGGTTAGGACTAGAGTTGAATAATTGTTGCTATTCGCCAGAAATGGCAAGAAACATCATTTCTTTTCATGGGTTATATAAACAAAGATTTAGATTTCGTTTGATAATGAAAAGGGTTCTATTAATGCTTTCTTTAATGGTGTTTTCTATTTTGAAGCATTGCCTTGTAATGGAACATATGAAACTGTGATGGTTGTAGACAATTTAGGAAATGATGTGTTGTATATCGATTCTTCCAATGATTTGGATAAATCATGCTTGTGGCATTTGCATCTTGGACATGTCAACAAGAAACGCATAGCCCAACTCCAAAAGGATGGAGTGTTGGAGTCATTCGACCTTAGGGACGATGACATGTGCGAGTCTTGTTTACTTGGAAAGATGACCAAGTCACCCTTCACTGGTACTTGTGAAAGGGGTGAGGGTTTATTGGATCTCACACACACACCGATGTGTGTGGGCCCTTTAGATCCACCACAAGGGATGCAAGCCGCTTCTATGTGACTTTCACTGATGATTATAGCAGATATGGGTATATCTACTTAATCAAACAAAAGTCAGAAACCTTTGAAAAGTTCAAAGAGTTTAAACAGGAAGTGGAGAATCAGCTGGGCAGGAAGATTAAGATGCTCCGATCCGATCGAGGTGGTGAGTACCTTAGTATTGAATTCCATGACTACCTCAAGGAATGCGAAATCGTTTCGCAATTGACGCCACCTAGGACACCACAATTGAATGGTGTGGCTGAGGGGCGCAATCGAACCTTGTTGGACATGGTTTGTTCCATGATGGGTCGTGCTTTGTTACCTATCTCATTTTGGGGGTATGACTTAGAGACTGCCGCCCATATCCTTAACTTAGTCCCTACAAACAAGGTTGCCAAAACACCCCACGAGATGTGGATAGTGAAAGCTCCCTCGTTGGTACATATCAAGGTTTGGGGTTGCGAGGCTTTCGTAAGACGAGAGACTCACGACAAGCTCGAACCTTGTAGTGAGCAGTGTATTTTCATCGGCTATCCATAAAAGTCCTTTGGATATCTCTTCTATAGACCGAGTGACAATGTTGTCTTCGTTGCGAGGAGAGGGGTTTTCCGAGAGCGAGAACTAATAAGCCAAGGAGACAGTGGGAGGCAAATCGATCTTGAAGAGCTTCAAGAATCTAACGATGAAGGAACCTCTAACACTGGCGCTCAACCTGAGGAGGAAACTCCTGTTGAACCGATTGATGAGTGCTTACCTCTTAGACGTTCCAGTAGAGTTAGTGTTGCACCAGAGTTTTATGGTTTTCATATTACTACTGAAGGTGATACGTTTATTAGTGATAGTACACTAGTAAATTTGGATGAACCTAACAGCTACAAGGAAGCCATGGCAGGCCCGGAGTCTGCAAAATGGAAAGAGTCTATGGACAGCGACATTCAGTCCATGTATGACAACCAAGTTTGGAATTTGGTTGAAAATGTGTCAGGTCGTAAGACAGTCGGGTGGAAATGGATCTTCAAGAAGAAGACTGACATGGATGGGAAGGTACACACTTATAAGGCGCGACTGGTTGCGAAGGGGTTTACTCAAACACAAGGAGTTGACTATGATGAGACCTTCTCACCAGTTGCGAAGATAAAGTCTATTAGGGTAATGCTAGCCATTGCTGCATTTCATAACTATGAAATATGGCAAATGGATGTCAAAACCGCTTTCCTTAATGGGAAGTTGGCTGAGGATGTTTACTTGATTCAGCCAGAGGGTTTTGTCAATGCAAAGCATTCTAATAGAGTGTGTAAGCTTGAGAAATCCATTTATGGATTGAAACAAGCATCTCGCAGATGGAATCTTTGTTTCGATGAGAAGGTCAAAGAGTTTGGCTTCCTGCGAAGCGAGGATAAGTCATGTGTATATGTCAAAGCCAATGGGAGTGTAGTTAGCTTCCTCGTATTGTATGTCGATGACATACTACTCGTAGGAAACGACATCCCGACCCTGCAGCAGGTTAAGTCCTGGCTTGGGAAGTGTTTCGCTATGAAGGACCTCGGAGAGGCTGCCTATATTTTGGGAATAAGGATAGTGAGAAACAGGAGTAAAAGACTAATAGGACTTCGTCAAAAATACTTACTTGGATAAAGTACTAAAACGTTTTAGTATGGAGAATTCCAAGAAGGGGGAGTTGCCTATCCAAAGCAATACCAAGTTGAGTAAGACTCAGAGCCCGAGTACTGAAGCCGAGATAGCAGAAATGAGTCGAGAACCTTACGCTTCCGCAGTTGGCTCGATCATGTATGCTATGACTGGTACTCGCCCTGATGTGGCCTTCTCTTTGAGCATGGTCAGCAGATATCAAGGGAACCCTAGTAGAGCGCATTGGACCGCAGTCAAGAATATTCTTAAGTACCTTCCGAGGACCAAGGAATGGTTTCTTGTCCTCGGTGGGAGTGATGACTTAAGGGTGCGAGGGTATATTGACGCCAGTTTTCAGACAGACCGAGATAATTATCGATCTCAGTCAGGCTGGGTCTTTACCCTAAATGGAGGAGTAGCGACTTGGAAAAGTTCCAAGCAAGAAACCGTGGATGATTGAACGTGCGAATCAGAGTACATAACAGCGAGCGAAGCGTCGAAGGAGGCAATATGGTTGAAGAACTTAGTCGGAGACCTTGGAGTTGTGCCAGCCATAAAGGAGCGTATGGAAATTTTCTGTGATAACGAAGGTGCGGTTGCCTTAACCAAGAAACCGAAGGATCATGGCAGATCCAGGCATATCGATAGGAAATATCATTTTATTAGACATCAGGTAGAAGAGGGACTCCTCGTAGTGAAGAGGGTATCGTCAGAGGATAACCCAGCAGATCCCCTTACGAAGGGACTGAGTAGGGTCAAGCACAAAATGCTTGGAGCAATGGGCTGAAGGACGATATAAGTTTTAGTGATTAGATAGTTTTTGAAACGTGTAATAGATAAATTGTAATTAACATTTGATGATTAAATAAATGAGTATTATTTATAAGTAAAGTTACTGTCTTGTGTTAATTATTTAGCTATTGTTTCACTTAGCATGTTTTGACTTCCTGAATAATAAGATTATTCGAACAGTCCACAATCGTTCATATGTTGGAAGTAGATATGAAAGAAGACTGTCGTGAATTGGTTTGTAGACTGTCTAAAATGTATTAGACATAACAAAAGTTTGCTGCAACGTTCATGAGTGCTTATGAAATAAGTTTTGAGCATTGGATTAAACCCACCCTTACTTGTATCACTTCATGGAATTTATCACGAGTGATCGTAAGACGATAATATAATATGGTCTTTAAACCTAGATATATGGTTTATTGTTTGCGAGTTGGTTGTGCGTTGATAATGCGTAAACGCATCTGTAACTTGATGTTATAAAACGCATTGTTGTGCATGATTTGATGAGTGAATAATAAATAAATATAAGTCGAAGTTTATCTGTTCCTTTTATCCTAAGAGGGTAAAAGCGATATCTGGTTTGACTTATGTGCCGGGCCCGGTCAGGACTAAGTTGATGTGTTCAATTAAGTTCTATGTCAGACAGATCAGAGATCGAGAAACAAACTGCTGGACAATAAGTATGACTATGTTCCATGTAATTGTCCACACGATATCTTGAGAACGGAGGACTATACGATCCCTTATCTGAAGGACGTGTCAGAGTTCGACAACGGCTTTCGATAGCTACGATTGCTAATCGGATTTTGAAGTCGTGCTTGCATTTATAGTTATTAGACTTATCCAAGTGGGAGACTGTTGGATTAGTGTCTAAGTCCATAACTATATTTGGTATGTACTTAGCCCGGTTGTAGCATGGTCCTTTTGGGTTGCCTTCACCAAAGCAACTTGACTGGATAGTTAATGGAGAAAGAGATTATTATGGTTTATTAATATATTATAAGAATAATATAATGAAGGAGAAATCATATTAGTTAATTAATATTGGTCAAGAATTAATTAAGAAATTAATTCTGTGATAAAAAGAGATTAATTGAACTTATGGGACTGGAATTGCAATTATAAGATAATTGGATTTTGGGCTGTGGATCTTGTGGATTAAGGGGATGGACAAAATTAGGGTGGAAGCCCACCTTGAAATCGTCCAAACCTCATTCCAGCATGTTTCATTGGACTGCTTAAGGCCTAAGTAATCCAATTAGGGTTTTGACTAAAACCCTAGCAGCGCCACTATTTAAAGGACCCCAGGGCATCCAAAATCGGCTACCAGAAGAACCCTAGAGTCCTTAGAGCCGATTTTGTGCCTCCATATCCTCTCTCCAAGATTATCCTTCTTGCCTTGGTGTTTGTGATCGATTAGAGGTATTACATTTGTGATACTAGGCTCTCAAAGATTGAAGATTCTTGTAACAATCAAAAGGTAATCATCTAAACTGTTTATATGTTATTTCGATTTTGATATGCTAGATCTAGGGTTTATAAGCTTTGGATAACTTGCATGTACAATAGAGAAACCTAGATCCAAAGCTTTAGGGTTTTGCATGTGCACCATAGGATTGATGTTTTGCTAAAAACCCATCATATTCCACCCAAGAATTGTCATCCACCGGATGTGCTCTTCTAATCGATTTGCAGGAAACCATAGTTGGAATCCAAATAAGATTGCAACAAAAAGCTTTCATTTGTAGGGTACCAAATTCTAAGGCTCTTTGTAGCTTTAAGATATTGGATTTTTTTCAAGGCCAATAAGTGAGACATTTTCGGATTATCCTGGAACCAAAAACACAAGCATGTACAGAACATGATGTTAGGGCAACTTGTAGTGAGGTATAGTACCGATCTAATCATTCCCTTATACTTCAATAGATCAATAGCTTCACTAGGTGGGTTGTAAAAAAGATCTTGTGTTAGAAGCTTAGAATTGTATTTTTCTTGGTGAATAAAGATTCCTCGATTTGTTTTTTTTCACTTGTAATCTAAGGAAGAAACTTAACTCACAATTCATGCTCATTTGGAATTGGCTAACCATCAACTTGTAAAAGTCAGCAACCATCGTCATACCGATAGATCCAAAGATGATGTCATCAACATATATCTAGACCAACATATGATGTTTCCCATTGGTTCTGTGGAATAAAGTGGGATCAAGAACTCCTATTTGAAAACCAGATTGCTTTAGAAAACAAGTAAGAGTCCCGTACCATGCGCAATGAGCTTGTTTAAGGCCATAAATATCTTTCTGGAGTTTATAGCAATAGTTCAAATAAGCTAAATTAACAAAACCATGAGGATGTTCAAGATAGACTTCGCTATCGAGTTCAGCATTGAGGAATGCACTTTTAACATCCATCTGGTAAACCTTGAAGACCTTGTGAGCTGCATATGCAAGAAAGAAATGAATGGCTTTAAGATGAGCACCAAGTGCAAAGGTCTCGTCGTAATCTAGACCTTCAATCTGTGTGAATCCTTTGGCCACCAATATTGCTTTTTTCGAATGATTACTCTGGCATCGTCGAGCTTATTTCGAAAAACCCAACGAGTTTCGATAATTAGGTGATCCTGAGGAGGAGGGACAAGAGTCCAAATTTGATTTCTGCCAAAATCAGCTAGCTCTTCTTGCATGGCTGTAATCCAATCAGAATGTTATAAAGATTCTTTAATGGACTTGGGTTAAAAAATATAGATAAATGCAAAAATGTGACATTCATTTTGAATATCAATTATAGTGCATGTTTGAACTCTAACATTTAGATTTTTGATGACTTGGTCGAGAGGATGATCCTTTATCCAAATATGTAGTCTTGGAAGTTCTTGTGTAGCAAATAATCTAACATCAACGATGGGGTTGTGTTGCTCCCCATGAAGGGTTTGAATTTGATGATGATGCTCCCCCTGAACTTCTGAACTAGAGATATATACGTCGTCGGAGGGAAAATCAAAGAAGTTTGCGTCATCGTCGTTGTTTGGAATGGTATTTGAGAACCAGGAGGTGAAGCATCAGACTCCATGATATGGATTATAACATGGGTTGGTTCTGATTTCCAGATGAAGTTATCATCAAAAATATCAAAGCTTTCTTCGATGACACGATTCCGACAATTAAGAACCCGGTAAGCTTTTGATTTGATGGAGTATCCCAGAAAGATAGCTTCATCAGATTTTGGTTGAAACTTGGTGCGTTGATCACGATTGTTCTTGATGAAAAAATCTACATCCGAAGATGTGTAGAAACGAGATACTAGGCTTCTGACCATTCATTGCTTCATAAGGTGTAATCTTGAGCCTTCTATTGATGATGCTATGATTTTGAGTGAAGCAGGCCATATAAACTGCTTCAGCCCAAAGATATTAAGGTAGATTGGCAAAATTCAGCATTAATCGAACGGCTTCAACAAGCATTCGGTTTCTCCTTTTAACGACACCATTTGTATCACCCCAACTCTCAGGCATAAACTTTACAACTTTATTTCCATTTTGAAAGGTCTACTCGACGAGTTGGATGCCCTGACTCGTCGAGTAGGAACGAATTTGGCTGCGTGTTTTAAGTGACCAACTCGACGAGTTGGAGGATACAACTCAACGAGTTGGAGCTGGAGCATGAAACCCTAATTTCCAGGGTTTTTCACCCTATTTAAAGGGTCATTAGCCTCTCTTAGCCTCCCTTACAGCCCCCCTTGAGCTCAGAAACCCTAAATCGTGTTTACTCTCCATATTTTTGTGTTTTCAAGCTTGGAAGGTGGATCTTGGTTAGAAGAGCTTGAAGTTCAAGAAGTTTGGAACAAAGAGAAGTTGTAGATCTGAACTCTACTCCATCTTAGCATCACATTGAAGGTAACAAGTCGTTACCTTGGCTCTCCATTAGCTAGATCTCTTCATTCATGGGTTTAGAACCCTTTTTAGTAAATTGTTGTGGTATTTCCGGATTTGGGGCAAGATCTGAGGTTGCAACTTCAGATCTGGACTCCTTTAGCCCCTTATTGTCATAAAGTTTCAGTCTTTGTCAAGCTATGGCCTTCTCTTTTCCTTAAGCTTCTTCTTTAGCTTAGTTTTGGCTCTTAAGACCTTGCATGCACGTAAAGTTTGCAACTTTACATGATAACTAGGCCCTAGGAGGCTAGATCTACCAATTGGAGCTTTGGAGTGGCTCAAAATCATCTGGACAAGAAATGGACTGTATGAACTCGACGATTCGGATAAGCCGAATCGACAAGTTGGGAAGGGTTTTCCTGTTGTTTGGTTTCTGCATAGACTCGGCGAGTCAGTAAGAGGACTCGATGATCCAGTAGGGGTTTTCCCCGACTTCTGGACACACATGGACTCGGCGAGTTGGTTGGAAACTCGACAAGTCAGTTAGGGTTTCATGACTTCCTGAGTTCTTAAAGAACTCGACGAGTTGAGTCAACACGGACCGTTGAGTTTGACCAAGGGATTGACCAGTTGGACTTTGAGGGTATTTTGGTAATTGGGATTCTGATGGACTTGGTCCTATGGTGGTGATAGGTGGTTGAGTTCGTGGCTGCGATTCGAGAGTCTTGCATTATCAATATAGTTCGACATCTATGAGGTGAGTTTCCTCACTATGCTCAAGGGTCTAAGGCACCAAGGCCGGCCTTTTTGGATTGTTATCCTGATATGTTATGCTAGTATGAGCTGTTAGATTTGTATCCTGGTAGATAGGATGGTATTATGTTGTTATGATCTGTTAGTTCAGTATCCTGATAGATAGGATGATATTATGCTAGTACGATCGGTTAGATTGGTTTGTTTGTCTATAGACTGTTATGTGATTATCTGATATATGTGCACATGTTGATTAATGGTTGAGGCTCATCTGCTTTGTGCGAGAGCCAACAGACCTGGGCATTCCAACCCGATGGTTGTGGGTCGTGAGTATTCCATCCCGAGGATGATTGGGCTCGTAGTATGAGGACATTCCAACCCGATGGTTGTGGGCCTGGGGTATTCCATCCCGAGGATGACTGGACCTATAGTATGTTGGCATTCCAACCCGATGGTTGAGGGCCTGGGGTATTCCAACCCGATGGTTGATTGGACCCATAGTAGTTGTTTGTGTTTATGTATATGTTTATGTGTGTATGGGCATTTTGGGGGAACTCACTAAGCTTCGGGCTTACAGTTGTTGATTTTGTTTCAGGTACTTCTGATAATCGTGGGAAGGCGAAGGCGTGACTGTACACCCCTTATTGTTTATGATTTGATTCTGGGATATTTTGACACTAAACTATTTTGGAAACAAGTTTTGCAATGATCAATGGTTTTGGAATGTTTTCAAAAAGTTTAAATTTGGCATGATTTTTATGGTTGTTACAAGTTGGTATCTGAGCCTTGGTTTGAGTGAATTGGAGGAACACTCGTGTGAATCCAATCTCAAACTAAGGACAAGATTTTTCAATTTAATTTTTCCAAATGGTTTTTAAAATAACAAAGGAGGATGCAGAGTGTACGATCAGGCGAAGCCAGTAAGTAAACCCCAAAATACCTTACGGATTATTTGATTTATGTGATATGTTAGTACAACATGCTAGTACTAGGCTAGGGATCTTCAGGGATTGCATGATAGAATTGCCTGATTATATGATGCCTGATAGCCTAGGGTCTTTCCTTATATGTTATTGACATCATTACTGTAGTTGCTTAGTGTATGCATCATGACTGTACATAATTAAGATCTTATAGCCTCAGAATGTTTGGTTTGACCTTATTTCTTGTTCTTGTTTGATGAAAAGATTAGGGTAGGATAAGGTATTCCCAAGTCTATAGGGTCCAGCGTTATGTATGGTTAGCATACACGAGTGCTGCAGGGTTGGTGGAAGTTTGATGGGTGGGTTGTATGAGGCCGATAGGCCAGTTATGAGATATTTAGCATCCCTCTAGGAGTGAGGATTGAGTGATCATCATGCATATGTATGTTGTTAGGGCGTTGTGATGATACTTGAGACAAATATGGGTAGGTGTAGAAGGTACAAGACCTATACGCGTATCAAGGAAGTCACAATCCCTAGGGTTTAGTTGGGAATTGGTTCCCTGTTATTTATGCGGATTATCTGATATCTTCCTGGTGTATTTTCAGTATGGTGGTTACGAGGCGTTTTGTGACTGGATCCGGATCGGGATCAGGGCAGGGCGATCAGGATGCCCCGACGGAGCCTGAGATTATCGGCCAGGGTGGGCCAACTGTAACATCCCGTATATTAAATGAACAAATGGATAAGGGTTAATATGAATAGTAGCCTAAAATCAATAATAATATAGCAAGGTGTTGACCTCGAGGAGTTAATTGTCACGATTTAAGAAGTTGAGGGTTAAAAGTGTAAGTTCTGGAGTGGTTTGTAAATATTTATGAAGGCAGAGGCTGATTGGTAAATTATTGGGACTTAATTTGAATATATTGTGGGAAGAAAGGACTAAATGGTAAATTCCAGACTCAATTTGTAAAGATTTCTGAGGGCGGGGTTATTAGGTAAATTTTTGGACTTAGTTTGACTAAAATCGGATAACGAGGGACTGGACGTGATAAAAACGAATTGAAGTTTGGAGGGGAGCGGGATCAACCGGTGATCTAATTCCCTCCCGTATACACGACTCAACCCTAACCCTAGGGCATGGAATTTCAACCGCCACCATGGGAATACCTTTTGCCGCCGTTGCAACGCCAAGACCCGTCGCTGCCACTACAGTGCCGACGATGCCGCCATCACGACACCTGCTGCCGGAGGTGATGTGTACAACCAGAGGACCGCCGAGATCGGTAAAAAGAGATCGTGTACGTCGCTGTGCAGTTTGTACGTGAAGAGAAGCTTTCGGTAAGACTGTTGGCCACCCATCCTCCTTCTTCTTCTTCGTTTCTACCAGTTGGACGTCTCCACCTGCCATCGGTGACCTTATGGCCACTGTTTCTACCAATTTCAGTAATGGCAGCTGCCTGTGAGGTGGCTGAGCATGTGTATGATCGAGTATGTAGGCTATTCTCGGCATTTGTGGTGTTATATGCGAATTAATGGACCGGAAAATCCACCACCACCACCTCAAGGTGGTGGCTGCCACCCATTTCTGCTTTCTGCCGCCCTTTGCCGCCACCAGCTACCATGGGAGGTGGCTGTATGCGTCTGTATTTTATGTGTGAGGTTGTTTATGCACTCTTTGGGCAGGAACCACCACCACCACCATTGGAAATGGTGGCTGCCGCCGCCTGCCGCCGTGAGCCACCTCCGACCACCACTGCCCGAGGTGGTAGTGGGTGGTGCCCGACATGGTGGAACCCTAATGGACCTAAACACTTAATCTTGGACCGGGTTTCCTCGTGATTGGGCTAAAAACCCTAATTAGGGTTTAGAAAACCCTAATTTTTGGGTTTGTTGGTTTGGACCTATTGGGACCCGCGTTGGGACCAGTGGACTGGAGTTATGACTCATGCCGATTTCTGTTGTATGATGGCTTAGTGAAATAATGGACTTAATGGGTTAAGTCCTTAAAGGGTTAAGTGATAACACCTAACCCTAATTGTCATTTCACGTGAAAACCCTAACTTTGCTTGGGCCTTAAGTTGGGCCTTTCTATTGGGCTATTGATTGGCCATCCAAGAACAATCATGTGGACTAGAATATGTAGATGGGCTTTAAGGTAAAGCCCAAATGAGGGTTTGGGCCAAATTTGGAAAATTGGGCCATCAGTCGACCTTTGTGGACCCATTTGGTATTGGGCCTTGGTGGGCCCAATAGGCTTGGGTTATTTATGGGTCGGGTTGGTGGACCATATTTAGACCTAATATGTGAAGGTATGTTCTTAGATCCTAATGAGGTTAATCGTGGATTTGGTTCAGTGATAGAGGCCGAAGTACAGCAACAACATTTATAGGATCTGTCCGCCATCCGAGGTGAGTCTTCTCACTGTACTTACCTGTGTGGTAATTTATGTGTGACAGGAGGGTCTTATTCGTGTTATTGACCGGAGGGTCTTATTTATACTATTGACTGGAGGGTCTTTGTACATTATTGAACGAAGGGTCTCAGTACATTATAGACTGGAGGGTCTTAGTACATTATTGACTGGAGGTTCGTATTTGTTTATAATGTGATGTGTGTTATCGTGCATACTGTCTTTGTGACTTATGTTGTTATAGTAATCTGTGTATATGTTGGCCTTATATGCTTATACTGAGATATGTGATATCATGCATTCTATTTTGTGATTTATGCTGTGTATTATCCTGTGCATTGTTGGGATTGGATCAGAGGGTCCACCCGAGTTGTGGAACCGGAGGGTTCCACTGAGACACATCGACCCAAGGGTCTTATTCGAGATATAGCCATGAGAGGCTAACGAGATGTGTGTGGTATTTTCGGGACTTACTAAGCTTTGTGCTTACTATGTTATGTGTTATGTGTTTCAGGTACTTCTCAGGATCACGGGAAGGCGCCAGCTTGATTGTACACACGAGTTGGAGTTATGTTTATGAGGATCCTGGATTTTATTCAAACAACTATGAACATGTGTTTTTGATAATTTGATATTTTGGTTATTTTGTGACATGTGTTGATGAGATCTATGTGATTTTAAAATGAAAAATTTGCTTGAAAATTTACGGTGTTACAAGTTGGTATCAGAGCCTTGGTTTGAGGGATTTAGATGTGCTCTCGGGTATGTCTGAACTCAAACTGAGGATTTGAGAAAATTTTCTAAAAAGAAATGATTTTTCTAAAACGAGTAAGAGTTTTAAAGAGAAAACGAGATGGAACAGTGTGTACAATCAGCCAGAGCCCAAACGGTGATTTCCCAAAATACCATTATTTGTTTGTATTATGAGATATTAGAGCTGCAAGCTAGATGATAGGCTAGGTATTTCAGAAAGTAGGGCTAGAGTTGCCTGATTCATGATGCCTTAGCCTAGGGGAGGCAATTAATTGATATTATCTACTATTTGCTCTATATGTACTGAGTAGAAGTACCTAGCAAGAATATTTTAGAGGGACTCTTGAGTCGAGGAGTAATCTAGGAGAGATACCTAGACGAGCATTTGACGAATCTACTGAGAGAGTAGTTAGAGATCCATGAGAGGTAAGATTGCCTGAGTTCGGTGATGCATTTTGAGTTATGAGAAGAGCGAGTGGAGTGGTATGTTATAGTGGTTTCATGTGTTGGTTATTCGATGCCCGAATGCTGCTTGCTTTGTGCTTTGTGGAACTCTCGAATGATGGGAGTCAGCTACTAAGTGAATATGACGATATTCAGGAGGTAGATGGCTGGCATCACGAGCAGTTCTTCAGCAGCTGATGGCAGAGAAGTGTGAGAACCTAGAGAGTAATTCTAGTCCGATGAGTACGCTGTTGAGAAGTGAGTATTCGCGAGAGAGCGAGCATGTGTAATGGGAATGGTGATCGAGAAGGCTGAGCAGTTACTTAGAAAATCTGGGACGCTCCGTGTGGAAAGTATGGGTAGATGTGGCAGGAAGTATGGGCCCGTACTACTGAAAGCAGAGGACCCATACTCTAAACAGGGAGAATTCCGGAGGTTCTAAGCAGCAGGATGAGGGGAAATAACATGGTTCGGGTACCATGATTCGTAGCAGAGTGTGCTTTCGCCTTTATCAGTTATCCGGTTGTGATTATTCAGATTGGGAGTGGATATGGGAGATTGTGGGGCCAGAGGGCCATATCAGTTGAGCTTAAATGGAGTATTCCGTGGGTGTGAAAATTTGAGTTTAGATCTCGAGGGTTTTGACTGGTGAGGTGACAGTTGGAGTCACGAGACTCAATTAAGGGGGTGGAGATGATGCATCGTGGAGGGTTGCAGTCCGAGTTGAGTGGTTGGGCGATGGCCTGTGATGTCAAAGTTCTATATTGAGGATTATATTGTTCCTGTTTTCCATTTTGAGAGGATGAATGAGTGAGTTTCTGATGTCAGAGATTAGAAGAAGACCCTGTGGGGGGCACCATGTAGTGGCAATATTGGCACCAAGAGTATTTTGTTGTATAAGAGCATTGAGTTACATTCTTATGTCGGGAAGGATTGATCAGTGTAGAATGTGACCAACGAGGGCTCGAGTATGCCTTGTTTGAGTTTGGTAAGTCGTATATTAGCAACTGTTGTAGGAAAACGAGAGGAGTATAACGAGATGATGGCTTCCGTGGCTATGCAGCGGATCGAATGTGAGAGTGAGGTCTCCTGTGCTATGTCGATTCTTGTAGTGGGTTGATGATTGAGGATTCAGAGAACGAAGTGTGTGATAGTCCATTATCTACAGGAAAGGAGATAATGCTATTCTAGGACCGTCAGAATAATTTCATGTGCAGCCGGACGAGGTTCTGGATGACTGGAGACAGTCACCTTGGGTAGTTCCGAGGATTTCATCTGAGATTTGAGATATATGGAGTTTCTTGGTCTTTGTTTGGAAGATCATCAAGTGTTACGTAGTACGTTCCAAGAGTCAAAGTGTGGTGTATCTGGTGAAAAAGTCTGTGGAGTAGACTGTTGATATGTCAATTGGTGATGGTTGAACCCTGAGTGGGGGAGAACTGGGTATTCTGTTGAGAGGATCAACAATCTGTTTAAGTTGCGGTTTAGAAGTTTTGGTTATGGGGATCTGCGGTATGGACATATGAGACTTGGGATTATTGGTGGACGAGGCAAGGTGCAGAGTGAGATGATGCATATTGTATGTGTTCAGGAAAGAACGAGTGTACCCACGGCGAGTAGCCGTGGGTCAGGGATCTTATTGTGGTCAGGGACTCTTCGGGGTTGTAATGGTTGAGTTCAAGGCGATTGGTTCGTTGAGGTCTAGTTTCACTTGTTGGGATTTTCCAGTTCGATGTATAGATTGTTATCTATACCCCGGGAGGAGTAGTAGTTGAATTGTCAAATAGTTTCAGAGTCGGTATGAGTAGCTTCGCATGGGTTTTGACCAGTAAGAGGTTGGGGTTTCGGATGGTCGTCAACGTGTTCTCAGTTATTGACGATTCCTCCGTGTTTCAATTTATGAGTGGAGTATTTCGAGGTTACGATTTGTGCGAGAGGAAGATCAATGGTCGTAGCAGGACATTATGATATTTTTTGATGATGTATCACGGTATCCGAGTATGATGTCGTGAGTGGAAGATCAGTGGTTGAGGCAAGCCAACGTGAGATTCAGTGATGGTGTATCGGGGTATCCGAGTATGATGCCCTAAGTTGTTAGATTATGTTGAGACTCGAGTTTATGAGATGGAAAGTGGAGTACCGAGTAACTATTGTTCCAGTGGGAACCCATCAGCTAATTGTCATCGGATGGGGATTGTCCAAGAATGTGAATTGTATCAAGGGGAAAGTGTTTTATAACGAAAATTGTTGTTAGGGGTAGTGATGCTTAACCTGGGTGGGTGTGTGCACATGTCCATGATGGATCGCAGAGCATGAGTTTAGTGAACGCATTATGGTGATGGTTTAATGATGAGATTGTGGGGTGATAAAAGAGTGGTGGGATCCGGGTGGGAGTAACCACTTGGGATTATCGAGGAAAAAACCGTGGGGTGAGCCCTTGGTGAGCGAGTGAGTGATGTAAGACTTCGGGGAGCCGTAGCAATCACGAGTCTGTGAGAGAGTATCGTAAGACTGCGGGGAGCCGTAGCAATCTCGAGTCAACGAGGGAGTGTCTTAAGATTGCGGGGAGTTGTAGCACTCATTAGTTAATAAAAGAGAGTGTTGTAAACTACAGGGAGCCGTAGTATTCACTAGTCAGAGCGTGACACAGAGGAGTTCTTAGGCTTGGGTAGCCTTAACGACTAAGTCTTTGGGAACCTGGTGGCCGGGCCAGGGGCCAGACTGGGGTCTCCATGATGGTCGGGATCTGTTGTATCTCGAATTGGGGAGATCTTGTCACAAATCAGAAGGAATTGGAGAAGTATTGTACGCGGAGATTTGTGGATCACGGGTCATGAGTTGAGTATCAGATTGGATATGAGTGGTTCCAATTTTGCTGTTGAACCAGACTCTCGAGTTTGTGTTTGGCCCTATCTGTGTAAAGGATAGATGAGTTGAGATTTCAGATTCCTGATGGATTTCATTTTGAGTGGTTATGGTGTGCATATGATGTTCTTGACCTGGGAGGGTCGGTTCGATTGGTTTGAGAAGGACCACAACATGCATGGAGTTAGTGGGTGTTAGACGACAGAGGTCAGAAATGATGTGTGACTACAGATGGGTTGTAATATTGCTTGGAGTAAAGCGAATTTAGTGGTTACATGTACAATGTGGTTAGTTGAGATATCTTTGTTGGATTAAACGGATGGGGTTATGCTTGGGCTTGTGGCCATGCCGTTCAAGTTGTCGAGCGTGTAAGGGATGGTAAGGAATGATTTCGAGGACAAAAATTAATTTAAGTGGGGGAGAGTTGTAACATCCTGTATATTAAATGAACAAATGGATAAGGGTTAATATGAATAGTAGCCTAAAATCAATAATAATATAGCAAGGTGTTGGCCTCGAGGAGTTAATTGTCACGATTTAAAAAGTTGGGGGTTAAAAGTGTAAGTTCCGGAGTGGTTTGTAAATATTTATGAAGGTAGGGGCTGATTGGTAAATTATTGGGACTTAGTTTGAATAGATTGTGGGAAGAAAGGACTAAATGGTAAATTTCGGATTCAATTTGTAAAGATTTATGAGGGCGGGGGATATTAGGTAAATTATTGGACTTAGTTTGAACAAAATCGGATAAGGAGGGACTGGATGTGATAAAAAAGAATGGAAGTTTGGAGGGGAGCGGGATCAACCGGTGATCTATTTCCCTCCCGTATACACGACTCAACCCTAATCCTAGGGCATGGGATTTCAGCCACCACCATGGGAGTACCTTTTGCCGTCGTTGCAACGCCAAGACCCGTCGCCGCCGCTACAGTGCCGACGATGCCGCCATCACGACACCTGCTGCCGGAGGTGTTGTGTGCAACCGGAGGACCGCCGAGATCGGTAAAAAGAGATCGTGTACGTCGCTATGCAGTTTGTACGTGAAGAGAAGATTTTGGTAATACTGTTAGCCACCCATCCTCCATCTTCTTCTTCTTCGTTTCTACCGGTTGGACGTCGTGGGATGCCGCCGCCTGCAGCCAGTGACCTTATGGCCACTGTTTCTGCCCATTTCGGTAATGGCAGCCGCCTGTGAGGTGGCTGAGCATGTGTATGATCGAGTATATAGGCTATTCTCGGCATTTGTGGTGTTATATGCGAATTAATGGACTGGAAAATCCACCACCACCACCTCAAGGTGGTGGCTGCCACCCATTGCCACTTCCTGCCGCCCTTTGCCGCCACCAGCCACCATGGGAGGTGGTTGTGTGCATGTGTATTTTATGTGTGAGGTTGTTTATGCACTCTTTGGGCAGGAACTACCACCACCATTGGAAATGGTGGCTGCCGCCGCCTGCCACCGCCGACCACCACTGCCCGAGGTGGCAGTGGGTGGTGCCCGACATGGTGGAACCCTAATAAACCTAAACACTTAATCTTGGACGGGGTTGCCTCGATATTGGGCTAAAAAACCCTAATTAGGGTTTAGAAAACCCTAATTTTTGGGTTTGTTGGTTTGGACCTATTGAGACCCGCGCTTGGACCAGTGGACTGGAGTTATGACTCATGCCGATTTCCGTTGTATGATGGCTTAGTGAAATAATGGACTTAATGGGTTAAGTCCTTAATGGGTTAAGTGAGAACACCTAACCCTAATTGTCATTTAATGTGAAACCCTAACTTTGCTTGGGCCTTGAGTTAGGCCTTTCTATTGGGCTTTGATGATTGGACTATCGATGGGCCATCCAAGAACAATTATGTGGACTAGAATATGTAGATGGGCTTTAGGGTAAGGACCAAATGAGCGTTTGGGCTAAATTTAGAAAATTAGGCCATCAGTGGACCTTTATGGACCCATTTGGTATTGGGCCTTGGTGGGCCCAATGGGCTTGGCTTATTTATGGGTCAGGTTTGTGGACCATATTTAGACCTAATATGTGAAGGTATGGTCTTAGATCCTAATGAGGTTAATTGTGAATTTGGCTCAGTGATAGAGGCCGGAGTACAGCAGCAGCATTTATAGGATCTGTCCGCCATCCGATGTGAGTCTTCTCACTGTACTTACCTGTGTGGTAATTTATGTGTGACAGGAGGGTCTTATTCGTGTTATTGACCGGAGGGTCTTATTTACACTATTGAATGGAGGGTCTTAGTATGTTATTAACCGGTGGGTCTCAGTACATTGTAGACCGGAGGGTCTTAGTACATTATTGAACGGAGGGTCGTATTTGTTTATAATGTGATGTGTGTTATTGTGCATACTGTCTTTGTGACTTATGTTGTTATAGTAATCTGTGTATACTTTGACCTTATGTGCTTATACTGAGATATGTGATATCATGCATTATGTTTTGTGATTTATGCTGTGTATTATACTGTGCATTGTTGGGATAGGATCAGAGGGTCCACCCGAGTTGTGGAACCGGAGGGTTCCACTGAGACACATCGACCGAAGGGTCTTATTCGAGATATAGTCATGAGAGGCTAACGAGATGTGTGTGGTATTTTGGGGACTCACTAAGCTTTGTGCTTACCGCGTTATGTGTTATGTGTTTCAAGTACTTCTCAGGATCACGGGAAGGCGCCGGCTTGATTGTACACACGAGTTGGAGTTATGTTTCTGAGGATCCTGGATTTTATTCAAACAACTATGAACATGTCTTTTTGATAATTTGATATTTTGGTTATTTTGTGATATGTGTTGATGAGATCTATGTGATTTTAAAATGAAAAATTTGCTTGAAAATTTACGGTGTTACACCAGCGTTGACAGAGGATCGTGTCAGGGAGATCATCTGCGAGGAGGTGGTCGGGATTGTCCGGGGTCAGATTCCTGAGATGTTTGGGTCTATTAAGACCGCCATGATAGAGTATTTTGATGACAGATATGCAGCCCTAGCTGAGAAGGCTGTCGCAGCAGCTACATCGGCTGTAACAACGGCAGGGGGAGGATCAATTCGGGATTTTCAGTATCGGGACTTCGATAACACGAAGCGCCATTCTTTTGATGGGACTCAGGACCCCATCAAAGACATGAGGTGCTTATCTGACGTGGAGGGGTGTTTCTTTACGTGTTCATGCCGTACTGACCAGAAGGTCAGATGTGCCCTGAGCCTGCTGAGGTCTGGAGCAAAGGACAGGTGGAGGTTGATGATTGGATCGTATTCTGATGACCAGAGGGCTGCGGTTACTTGGGAGCAGTTCAGGGATATGTTCCACACTCGCTACATCCCACGGGTTGAGCGGGAGCAGCTAGCTCAGGAGTTTCTTGATTTGAGACAGGATGGTGAGACAGTGGCGGAGATCACCCGCATGTTTACTGAGAGTGCGATGTTCTGCCCGGAGTTTGCTTCTGAGCAGGCTCAGATGACACATTATCTGAGCATGCTCAAGACTGATATTCGACAGTTTGTGGCAACCCAGCGTTGTGATACGCTTCTGGATCTACAGGAGGCCTCTAGACAGCGTGAGTTGGAGATTAAGCTGCAGTTGAGAGAGCAACGGCAAGCCCCGACACAGTCACAGCCGGCGCCAAAGCGGTCTAAGACCGCTGATACTAGGACTGGAGGACAGTCAGGCCACACTTGTGGGATGTGCGGGAAGGCTCATTCGGGGGTTTGCCGATCGGGAAGCGGGTGCCACAAATGTGGCAAGCAGGTCCACATTGCTAGGGATTGTAGGCAGCAGACTCTACCTCCTAGGGTCAGATTATGTTATCATTGTGAGCAGATGGGCCATATGAAGGCCTAGTGTCCCCTACTAGCCGCCAAGTCGGTGCATGCTCCTGCGCCGGCTACACTGAGGATCACTGACGGGAGTCAGGGTCGAGCATCGCCCCCGAGGGCCCAGGGACGCGCCTTCCAGCTTACAGCAGAGGAGGCCAGGGCAGCACCAGACGTGGTCGCTGGTATGTTTCTATCCCTTATCTTACTAATTATATCTGTTTTATGCTTATATGTTTGTACCTGTGATTAGGTACGTTTTTAGTGAACTCCTTACCTGCTTTGTTAATGTTTCACTCGGGGGAGAGTCGGTCGTTTGTTTCTCATTCTTTCACTAGGGAGATCGGGTTGCCAGTGGGAGAGTTAGAGTGTCCGTTGCGAGTCTCCATCGCCAACGAACACGGGGTTTCCGCTTCTTCGGTCTATCGGGGTTGCGTATTGGAGATTTTCGGAGTATCTTTCTCGATAAACCTGATTCCGATTCCCATGGGGGATGTATGTGTGAATGTGGGTATGGACTGGCTTAGTAGTTTCGGTGCCATGATTGATTGCGAGGGTCAGCGAGTGGTAGTTCGAACCCCAAGTGGGGGAGAACTGGTTGTTTATGGCGAGGGCACCAGATTAGGATCAGAGTTTTGTTCGGCTGCCAGGGCTCGACAGTACATTTAGCACGGGTGTGCGGGTTAAGTAGCGTATGTGGTGGATATGCGGGTCAGGGATCAGGTTTCAGTATCAGAGGTTCCAGTGGTTAGAGAGTTTGTCGACATGTTCCCGGAGGAGTTACCAGTAGTGCCTCCGGAGAGGCAGGTCGAGTTCAGGATCAACCTTGTGCCAGGTGCGGCCCCTATTGCCAAGGTGCCATACCGATTGGCACCACCAGAGATGCAGGAGCTGTCATCACAGCTGCAGGAACTGCTGGGGAAGCAGTTCATTCGTCCAAGCAGTTCTTCGTGGGGAGCGCCTATTCTCTTCGTCAGGAAGAAGGATGGGTTACACTGGATGTGCATTGACTACCGGGAGTTGAACAAGTTGATGTTGAAGAACCGTTATCCACTCACGAGGATAGATGATCTTTTTGATCAGTTCCAGGGAGCATCATGGTTCTCCAAGATAGATCTGAGGTCTGGATACCATCAGGTCAAGGTTAGGGAGGAGGACGTGGAGAAGACCACGTTCCAAACTTATTATGGACATTACAAGTTCGTGGTGATGCCATTTGGGCTTACCAACGCGCCAGCAGTATTTATAGACCTGATGAATCGGGTCTGCAGGCCGATGCTCGATCGCTCGGTCATAGTGTTCATAGATGATATCTTGGTATACTCCAAGACCCGAGAGCAGCATGAGGAGCATCTACGGGAGTTATTGGGAGTTCTGAGGCGAGAACAACTTTATGCCAAGTTCTTGAAGTGCGAGTTTTGGTTACGAGAGGTTCAGTTCCTTGGACATCTCGTTAACCAGGAGGGGATTTTGGTTGATCTGGCCAAAATCGAGGCGGTTATGCAGTGGGTGGTTCCGAAATCTCCCTCGGATATCAGGAGCTTCTTGGAATTGGCAGGGTACTACCAGAGATTCATACAGAATTTCTCCAAGACTGCAGTACCCCTCACTCGTCTGATAAGGAAGGGGTGGATTTCCGGTGGGGCCCCGAGCAGCAGAGGGCGTTTGAGAACCTCAGACAGCGACTATGTGAGGCTCCAGTCTTGACACTTCCGGAGGAAGTTGAGGATTTTGTGGTGTTCTGTGATGCAGCCATCACGGGACTGGGAGCGGTCCTCATGTAGAGAGGACAGGTGATAGCCTATGCATCGCGGCAGTTGAAGCCGCATGAGACGAGATACCCTACTCATGATTTGGAGTTGGGAGTGGTGGTATTCGCTCTCAATATTTGGAGACATTACCTCTATGGGGTCTGCTGTACCATCTACAGGGACCACAAGAGCCTGAGACACATCATGGATCAGCCGAACCTGAACGTGAGACAGCGCAGATGGCTGGATGTAGTCAAGGACTACGACTGTGAGATCCTTTACCACCCAAGTGAAGCGAACGTGGTTGCAGACGCTGTGAGCTGCAAGTCAGCCGGATCATCCACTCCAGTGACGTGCATGAGAATTTCAGTGGATTCTCCACTTGTGGGCTTGATCAGGGAAGCCCAGACAGAGGGTATGCGTCAGGAGAATTGGAAGCTGGAGAGGATTAGGTATGAGAACACCCGGTTTGTTCATGATACCCGGGGAATATTGACCCGTTGCGGTCGGGTCTGGGTTTCGATGTGTGGCGGAGTTAGACAGACTATATTGGAGGAGGCTCATAAGTCTCGCTTCTCTATTCACCCGGGGGGCCACCAAGATGTACCGGGACTTGCGATTGAGTTATTGGTGGTCGTGCATGAAGTGAGATCGCTTGGTATGTTGAGAGGTTCTTGACCAGCAGGATGGTCAAGGCCAAGCACCAGAGGCCGCATGGAAAGTTGCAGCCTCTAAAGATTCCCATGTGGAAATGAGAGCAGATCACGATGGACTTCAACACCAAGCTGCCGATAACGGCGAAGGGGTTCGACGCTATTTGGGTCATCGTGGATCGATTGACCAAGAGTGTTGATTTTCTGCCCATTCGGGAGAGCTCATTGACCGAGAAGTTGGCCGATGTGTATATACACGAGATTGTCGCTCGTCATGGGGTTCATGTCTCTATCGTCTCAGACCGTGATGTTCGGTTTACCTCCCGATTTTGGCAGAAGTTCCACAAGGAACTGGGCACACGGCTGCACTTCAGTACAGCCTATCATCCGCAGACGGACGGCCAGAGTGAGCGGACCATACAGACTCTTGAGGATATGTTGAGATCCTGTGTTATTGACTTCGGTGGGAGCTGGGACTCCTACCTACCCCTCGCAGAGTTCTTCTACAACGACAGCTTTCACTCCAACATTGGTGCTCCACCTTATGAGCTGTTATATAGGCGGAGATGACGCACCCCAGTCTGTTGGGGCAAGGTGGGTCACAGGGTGATGGGTCGGATCGAGGTAGTCCTACAGACTACCAAGATGATTCATCAGATTAGACAGCGGCTATGGAGACCGGCGCCGATCTGAGTTGGAGTTTCAGGTCAGTGACATGGTACTCTTGAAGGTCTCACCCTGGAAGGGTGTGATCCGCTTCAGGAAGAGGGGGAAGTTGGGTCCCCAACACATTGGAACGTTCAGGATCATTTCCATGGTTGGCAAGGTGTCATATAGACGAGCTACCAGAGGAGCTTAGTCAGATCCACTGTACTTTCCACGTTTCACAGTTGCGGAAGTCCAATCTGGACGAGGAGGCAATGGTGTCATTAGATGATATTCAGGTCGATGAATGCCTGAATTACGTGAAGAGGCCGATGTTCGTTCTGGAGAGGAAAGTGAAGGTTCCACGGGACAAGGAAGTACCTTTGGTAAAGGTACAATGGGAGCACCGGAGAGGATCTAAGTGGACTTGCGAGCCAGGGGCTGAGATGCGGGAGCATTACCCAGAGTTATTCACCGCGGCAGACTTCGAGGACGAAGTCTTGTTCAACTGGGGGAGAATTGTAACACCCCGACTACTAGGTATAAACTTTACAGCTTTATTTCCATTTTGAAAGGTCTACTCGACGAGTTGGATGCCCTGACTCGTCGAGTAGGAACGAATTTGGTTGCGTGTTTTAAGTGACCAACTCGACGAGTTGGAGGATACAACTCGACGTGTTTTAAAGGGTCATTAGCCTCCCTTACAGCCCCCCTTGAGCTCAAAAACCCTAAATCGTGTTTACTCTCCATATTTTTGTGTTTTCAAGCTTGGAAGGTGGATCTTGGTGAGAAGAGCTTGAAGTTCAAGAAGTTTAGAACAAAGAGAAGTTGTAGATCTGAACTCTACTCCATCTTAGAATCACATTGAAGGTAACAAGTTGTTACCTTGGCTGTCCATTAGCTAGATCTCTTCATTCATGGGTTTAGAACCCTTTTTAGTAAATTGTTGTGGTATTTCCGGATTTGGGGCAAGATCTGAGGTTGCAACTTCAGATCTGGACTCCTTTAGCCCCTTATTGTCATAAAGTTTCAGTCTTTGTCAAGCTATGGCCTTCTCTTTGCCTTAATCTTCTTCTTTAGCTTAGTTTTGGCTCTTAAGACCTTGCATTCACGTAAAGTTTGCAACTTTACGTGATAACTAGGCCCTAGGAGGCTAGATCTACCAATTGGAGCTTTGTAGTGGCTCAAAATAATCTGGACAAGAAATGGACTGTATGAACTCGACGAGTTGGATAAGCCGACTCGACGAGTTGGGAAGGGTTTTCCCGTTGTTTGGTTTCTGCATAGACTCGGCGAGTCAATAGGGGTTTTCCCCAACTTCTGGACATGCATGGACTCGACGAGTTGGTTGGAAACTCGGCGAGTCAGTTAGGGTTTCATGACTTCCTGAGTTCTTAAAGAACTCGACGGGTTTCTAGCTGCACTCGACGAGTCGAGTTAACATGGACCGTTGAATTTGACCAAGGGATTGACCAGTTGGACTTTGAGGGTATTTTGGTAATTGGGATTCTGATGGACTTGGTCCTTTGGTGGTGATTGGTGGTTGAGTTCGTGGCTGCGATTCGAGAGTCTTGCATTATCACTACAGTTCGACATATGTGAGGTGAGTTTGCTCACTATGCTCAAGGGTCTAAGGCACCAAGGCCGGCCCGTTTGGATTGTTATCCTGATATGTTATGCTAATATAAGCTGTTAGATTAGTATCCTGGTGGATAGGATGGTATTATGTTGTTATGATCTGTTAGATCAGTATCATGATAGATAGGATGATGTTATGCTAGTACGATCGGTTAGATCGGTTTGTTTGTCTATAGACTGTTATGTGATTATCTGATATATGTGAACATGTTGATTGGTGGTTGAGGCTCATCTGCTTTGTGTGAGAGACAATAGACCTAGGCATTCCAACCCGATGGTTGTGGGCCGTGAGTATTCCATCCCGAGGATGATTGGACTCGTAGTATGAGGGCATTCCAACACGATGGTTGTGGGCCTGGGGTATTCCATCCCGAGGATGACTGGACCTATAGTATGTTGGTATTCCAACCCGATGGTTGAGGGCCTGGGGTATTCTAACCCGATGGTTGATTGGACCCATAATATGTTGTTTGTGTTTATTTATATGTTTATGTGTGTATGGGCATTTTGGGGGAAATCACTAAGCTTCGGGCTTACAGTTGTTGGTTTTGTTTCAGGTACTTCTGATGATCGCGGGAAGGCGAAGGCATGATCGTACACCTCCTATTGTTTATGATTTGATTCTGGGATATTTTGACACTAAACTATTTTGGAAACAAGTTTTGTAATGATCAATGGTTTTGGAATGTTTTTAAAAAGTTTAAATTTGGCATGATTTTTATGGTTGTTACACCATTGTTTGTGGAGTGTAGGGAGCAGAAAAGTTGTGTTATCACTTCGAGTGTGGCATTAGTTAAATATGTTTCATTATCACTTCGAAGTCTTCGAATGGGTAACTTCGTCAGAATTTCAACTCCTTTGATGAAATTAATGAGTTCAGAAGTTGTTTCCGACTACAATCTCAAGAAGAAAAACCAAGTGAATCTAGTGTGGTCATCTACAATCACAAGAATGAATTTCTTGTGATAAAGACTCTCAACAACAGAAGGACCACACAGATGAATGTGAAGAAGTTCAAGTGGCTCATAAATAGATTTTTCAATTTGAACAGGATGAACTTTCTTGGATTGCTTCCCACATTCACATGCAGTACAGAGATGATCATTTTCAAACTTGAGGAGTGGAAATCCTCAGACCATTTCACCAGAAACAAGATCATTCATGTATCAGAAATTCAGATGAGTGAGTCTCCGATGCCATATCCAGCCAACATCTAGAACCGCCTTTGGTTGAAAACACATATGGGGCTTCTCGATCATCATATTGATATCCAAGGGATACATATTCTTCTTCCGATCTGATTTGATGCGACATTCTTTTCGATCTTATGTCAAAATGTAGTTGTGTTTCTTGCAGAGCTCAACTCTCCGATTTGCATCAGAAAGTTGGGCTACACTAATTAGTCTGTGCTTGAGACCAGCTAGATATGCTACATTGGAGACCGACAAGTTGCCATTGGTCAAGATGCCATATCCTCAAATCTCAAAATTTGTGTTGTTGCCAGAAGTAACGTAACCATCTTTTGGAGTTAACTTGACATATCGCAGAATATCTTTCTACCCAGTCATGTGACTGGAACAAGCATTATCAATATACCATATTGTATCTTGTTGTGAACCACAAAAAGCCTGAAAAATCAATGAGTTTTGGAGGTTTTAGGCTCCAATTTAGAACGAGGGACTTTAGCATAGGCTTTGGACTTCGCTTTGAATTTCTGGACAACTAGGATCTCTGATTTTTATTCCTAAGATTCTTTTGAGAAGATGGAGAAAGTTAGGGTCATTTTATTAATACAGTAATCATATACTAATTTTGGTGGTTAAGTTATGACTTTTTTCCAAAGAACGGTTTTTCAAGGTGGTTTTGGAAGAACTGCTTTCTAAGATTCATTTGGTATGACATTTTATTTAACTTCCTATTCATATTTTGGAATTGATTTTTTTGAAAGATCTTTCATATAAGGGTTCTAAATGTCCTTTTGTTTATTCACTGGTCTCGGAGGCATATTTGATTTCGAAATGTGTTTTTGTTTAATAATCTTTCCTTCCGAGGTAACATTGAGTATTGGAGAGGATACTTTCCGAGGAGAGCTGCTTTTCTTTGGTGATAACTTAACATTAATAGATTTTACACTTTCTTAACTGAGGTGTCATGAGTATCTAAGGTAACAAGAATGGATGGACGTTTGAATACTCTAATAGGAGCAAACATATTGTAATTCGTAGTTGATGGACTAATGACACTTTATGATGCTCTCCTGTTGGACTTTTCAAGGAACCTATAATATTTTCTGGACTTAGTCTCTTTCTCTAACACTTTTATAGCTTCTACCCTCACATGAAAAATGTTTCTTCTTGTTCAACCGTGGTTTCTTCTTCGAGTCATATGTTGACTTGGAGGATTGTCCGACAGATGGTTGTTAAAATTAGGTTTGATCGGAACTAAGGTAGACTTTGAAACTACTTTAGATTTCAGAATAGAAGAGTCAGACAATGAGTCTTTATCACAACTGATTTCCTCATCAACATCACTATCTAGGGATGCCCAAAATGAACCAACATTTTTGGTTGGTTTGTCAGAGTCATGTCCGAACATCTCAGGAATAATTTCCTCAATAACACAACTGTTTTGAGGGCTTGAGTTCGGAAAATAAACTCCAGTACCTCCTGTGCCATGTGGAACATCCTGATATTGATTCAGGTCTAATGATATCAAAGGCGGAAGTTGTATGGAATCAGGACATCTGATAGTGATAGGTTTGAATTCAGGAATCAAGGATTGATATCCTCCTATTGGTTCTTGAAGAGACGACAATGGAGAGATAGGAGTATCCGAATAAGAGTGGTTTGGAATGTCATCCATAAAATTTAGATTTTGAAGTTCCTTCAAGGGTGTAGCATCTGGCTTCAAAAACTCACTTCCGAGACCAGGAGCTTTGGACCAAGCATGACGAAAATTGCGAGTCATCCTTTCATTTGACTCAATGATATCAACAGAATTGTGCAATTTATCAATATTATCATTAATAAAAATCTTATCATTAAACAAAAGATTTTTTTCACTATCATAAATAGCACATTTGTCATTTAAGATAATAGATTCATCCTTTGCTATTACAGGTTCTATTTATAGGGACACTAACTTAAGCTTGTGATCTTCAAAAGGTAATCCAAGTGTAGTTAATTCATCGTGCAGCTTCTCACACACATCTATGGCAGAATCATTGGCTTTTAGGATAATAGTCATATCTAATTCGATTTGAGTTAGATAAGGTTCACATACAGATAAATCAAAATTATTTTCAGAGATCATGGATTTTACTTGCTGGATGATGATTCTACTAGGTGGGTCGTTTGTAGCCATTTAGCAATAGTTTAGCTCAACATCTCCATCTTCATCTTCTGAACTATATGACCAATACCCTTAATAACACTTAACAATTTGTCTTTCCGTGAGACACATATTTTTTCCTGAGCTTCCATCATTTTCATCACCCGACGACCAATAACCATCCACATTCCGAGAGACAGTTGTAACAAATTCCTTCTCACTTTCTGCTAACTCTTGTGCACAATGAGCATAGTAAGCGTAATCCTTCATTTTCGGTTTCTGAGGTTCTTCATCCTAAAAATCCCTTGCATAGTGGTTTCTGAGACCACATATATGATAGTTGATTCTGGGTTTAACCGAAGTTGGATTCGGAAGGTTTGGTCGGTAAGATGGTGGCCTTTCAGTAGGTTTGAGATAAGGTTGCATATTGTTTTGGTGAGGAGCTTGGTATGGAGATTGAAATATGTTCAGAGTAGGGGTGTTCAAAAATATCCGCATCCGAACTTCTGATTCGAAAAATCCGAAAATACGATCCAAAAATACCCGAAAAATCGTATATCCTAAATTTTTGATACTCGAAATTTGGATATTCGATTTTTCAGATTCGGATACGGATAGTAAAATGTGAAATTTTCGGGTATTTCGGATATTCGAAATATGAAATATATAATATGAAAAATTATTAAAAATAGTTTTTATTTATTTGGTTTTTTCATTTGAAATTCAAAAATACAAAATGTTAACATTTTTACTTGGTACGTAAAGTGAAGATGATATAACTATAATTAGTTGGATGTTATTGTTCCCTTTTTTATATATTCCTTTAATCTATTTTACTGGTCGTCATAACATAAGTGAAATGACTACTTATTATGTTGAAAGGAATTGGAGAATTAATTTATTATTTTAACGGAAACGTAATAATGTCCTTAATCATTGTTTAAGGGATAATAACTTAAGTGAATCGTTGTTTTGGCAGTCTGCTGGTTATTTTTTTATTTTTACTTTTTTTTGTTGATTTTAGTAATTTGAGTTTGATTTCTCAAGATCTTCAAGGAACAATCTAAAATAGACCAAGATCTATCTAATTTCGGGTCATTTCTTGGTGAACATGATCTGCCATAAAAAAAACTTCAATCATTTCTATTTATTTGAAAGGGGAAAAATATAGGGTTCCAAATCAAAATAAACATCCGAATCGCCCATGAACCTCATCGTGAGGTATTGTAAATTTAACTGGACCAAATGAAGTCGTATTATATCTAACAAATGCATGAAAAAGTTCTTATTCTTGGAGGTTTTATTTTCTTTATTTAAAACTAATAAAATTTGGATATCTGTTTTAATATCCGAATCTGTATCTGGAATTTCAGATATCCAAAATTTGTGATAAATATTCGGATATTAAAAATCAACTATCCGAACTTTGCGGATATCATGTTTCGAACACCCCTAGTTCGGAGGTGGCTTGTGATTGTTATTCCATGGTCTCTTGATTCATGGATAAAACAACGAACTCTTGTTGAAAAAGATGTTCGACATTTGCAGCTTCTAGATCAAAGTTATCTTCAAAAGGAGGATTCAGAATATGTGATACCAATGTAATAGGTGGAACATGGGGAACATGTGGAACAACTCTAAAAGGGTCTGAAACAACAATGGGTTAACAGAGTTAACAAGAGCAAGAGGACTGCCAGAGAGTTCTCTTAATGTTTGAGCTACATTGGACTCATGACCTTGTAGTTTGTTAAATAGTTGATAAAGTTTCAACTTCTTCATACATCCATTACGTTGAATACAAGACTTGACCTTGCCCTATCCCTTTACAAGTCTATTAATGAGCTTCAAGTTGTACTCAAGAAGAGTTTGGAAAACACCATGCGCCATTATGTTGTTCACCACGATTTTGTACAGATTTGAGGCTGAGGCTACAGATTCTCCAGGAGATGTAGTAAATGTGTCAAAATCATTCACCACAGAGGTCGGATGCTTATCCTTCATGTTTTCTACACCTTTAAACATATGTTGAAGAGTGTCCCATATCTTTGGACGATTTACACAACTTGATGTGCTCATAGAGAGACGGTGGAACGCCAAACACATTTTCAGAAAAGGAAATTTGATCGGCATGGATCTTCTCGATGTCGTTGGTTGTTAAAGGTGAAAGTCTGAGCTCATCTTGATCCACAACATCTCTAACCATCTGCCTAACCGGGAAATGAGGACCTTTAGTTACAAATCTCCATATTTCTTCACCCTTTTCTTTTCCAACCAAGAATCTCTCCATTCTAACCTTCCAATGATCATACTTTTCCACAAACAATATTGGGGCTCTAGAGGGGCGACCCACACTATTTGTGTATTGCATTGAATAAATTTGTTGAGATTGATTAGGAGCAGCCATTATCGTGTTATATTTGAGCAAATGTGGTATATAGAAGAACTTTTATCCTGAAATAAAAGTATTCAAGATAATAATAAAGAGTAATAAAGTAAGAAAAGAACAATAACAAAGAGAATGAAAATGATTGACTAGATAATTCTTGATGATTCATGAAAGTGTGAAAAGTGGTAAGGAATTACATGGGGTCATGATCCTATTTATAGAAACCCTAGGACCAATCACACGAGGAGACATGGGTACTAAAAGTTAACTGCAGATCAACCACCTGACACATCAGTGTGGTTAACCTTTGTCTCCTACATACATTACATCAAAATTAGACAAAAATACAATATGAAAAAATAGTACTAATCTCGGATCACTTAGTATATGACCATATTTGGAAACACTAATAGCTCAGAATTCATCTATCTTGGAACTACCTTCATCTCAAAATCTTGGTAACTCGTATTGTGTAAGGATCACTTGTCTTGAGTAAACACATATTATACTCAAATCTATGCAGTCCCATTTGAAAGCACTCGTACGTCACTTACATAAGCTAGCGGGATAAAAGTCATTTAATCGCTAGTGTTATGTTTTGATGGTCGAGGTGTATTCGTGATTTCTATAACCAAGTTATAGGCCAATTACACATGTTCCTCAAATTGGATGATTTGATTGGAAATATTTTGTGAAAAAGTATACCTAAGCAAGAGAGATTTGATGCATAGATGGGATCAAACATGTCTAGTAAACTAACTTTTAGCGATCCTATAACGTGACAAATTATATATTAGAATATTATTGATACTTGATATCTACCTTGTTGAATTGAATGAATGGGAAAAAGGATACCTAACCATTTATTTATTCTGCAACTTGGATCCTACACTTTGATAATTAATGTTTTAGACACTTAAAGGGTATTGATTGTTCAATATTTCTATATTGAAAATACTAAATGAATTATGTTCAAAATTTTTAGATGAAAAAAATGATCTTATTGTCGTGCGTCATCTTTCTCTTGCAGATTTGCAAGAAATAATAACATTCAACGGATACAATTTCTACGAATGGCTTCGTAACTTGAAGGAGAATCTCAAGAGAGATAAGAAATTGTACATTTTTAAAGGATGTATTCCTGAACAACCTGATTTGAGCAGCAGACCTAAATATGATGCCTAGTGGAAGCATCACTATGATGCTAAAGATGTTTCTGACATCATAATAGGAACAATTATTCCTGAACTTTGGAAGGAATGTGAAAACTTAGAAGCATTTCATATGTTTCATCAAGTGAAGTAGATATTCCTAAGAAAAATTGTTATTTGGTTTAAGCCAGATCAAACATAGGAAGAATGTCGGCCGAAAAGAGTCACCATGTGTGCTCTAAAAGGCCCTTAGTTCATGGAAATGATACTTCTAGGCCCTAGAAATTTAGGAAGACGCATAGAGATGGATCTTATTTCTATTGTAGAGAAACATGACACTGGAAGAGAAATCGTGCCTCTAATTTGAGAAATAATGGTCGGGCCAGTAAATCAAGTATCTACTAGGTAGAACTTATACTTTTCATTTAACACTCAAGTACTTGATACTCTATGTTAATCTAATATTTGTAAATATTTACTTATGGAGTTTATTTTTTATTCTTAGAACATAAAATACTTGTATTGTAAAACAATATTTGTTTTGGAACAACATATGCTTTAATTTAGCTTGTCTAAATATATGTCTCGGTTAATCAATTAGATAATTAATTATTTAATTTATCGTTTTTCATAATGGTCACCTTCACACTCTGAAATGATTAAATTATGTTTTTGAGAACAATATCTCTTAATAGAATTATAAAGTAAATATCAATTTTTTTCCAAATAATAAGCTCTATAAGAAAACACTTTTGACTCAAACATGTTTGAATCAAACTTATCTATGACATTGTTATCTTTATTATATAAATGAAATACACATATTCCAAAATCAAAAAATGAATTTTTAAGGAAAATAATGTAGTTTATTTGATATATGTGAATCTTATTTATGTATAAAAGATTACTAATTCTATTTTCACAAAGCTATAAAGAAAATAATTATTAAGGAACTATACACCGTGATGTATGACTTCATTTCCATTGAATGTCTAGATTTAGTATAAGATACCTAATCAACTTTATTAACAACCATAGTTGTTGTAATTATGTTTTACATGTTAAAAGATAGTTGTAAAACATTTGTTGAAGTTTTCAAATATAAAGTTAAGATACAAATCAATAGAACCATCTAAAGCCTTAAAGATAAAAAAAAAGGCTGAACTAAGCCTTACTAGATATGGTTTGCTTTTTAATCAGTAAAAATTATCTTCCTTTATCCTTTTGGGATCATTTATTAATCACTATCACTTGTACCTCGAATACAAACTCCAACTAATGAGTAGATAAAACAATTTATAAGATTTAGTATGGAAATGCTTCATATTTATCTTACTTAATGTTTTGAGGATTTGAAGCTTATGTCAGACTAAATATTCTAAGCCTAAAATATACTACATACATATTTGTAGGATATTCTAAAAAAGTTATTTAGTTTATTGTTAATAAAAACCCACCAAGAATAAAGTTTCTTATTCATCTGAAAGATGAGGTGTCAGATTGCAACCTTTTGGTGAAAAAACAAGTGGGAGGCACATGGAACTTGAAGTAGCTCAAGAACCATAGCCTGATGTTGTAAAGGTTGGCACTAGTTTCGATAAGGAATTGTTGAACATGAATAGTAGTTATTCATAAACAAAAATTATTTGCATATATGGTAGAAATCATCTACACCATGAGAAATATGGAATCTCTCATTGATAAAATTTCTTGATGGTTTCTGGAAAATCCATCAATTACCAAAATGTTATATCAAATCTTAAATTTGTTAAATGACTTTGATTCATGAACACTGAGATATAATCCACATCTAATGATCAAGTATGGGCTTGATTAATCTTCGTCCCTATACTAAGACTTGAAGGAGTAAATGATTCTTTCAGAAAGAATACTTACATGGAGTTCTATACACATTAAGTAAAATTTGTTATAAAAGGCTTTAATCATACTCATTTCAATGACTATGATAAATCCCTCTCTCAAGTAGCTATGATTAGATCAACAAGGATATTGTTTACCATAACTACATAATTTGATTATGAGATGTGGAAAATAGATTTAAAGAAAACTACTTTCTTAAACAGACACCTACTTGAAGATGTTTATATAGCTTAGCCTGAAGATTTTGTTAATCCAAGTTATCCTAACAAAATGTGTAAGCCTTAAGACCCATTTGTGGATATAAAGCAAACGTCTCAAGGTCGGAATCGTCATTTTAATATGAAAACACAAAGTATGCTTTTATTTAAAAATGAAGATAACATTTGTGTTTACTACATAACTAGTGGAATCATAGTGATATTCCTAATATTGTATGAACGAGACATATGTAATCATAATAAATTACATGCCGGCTATGCAAGGCCGTTTCGCCTTGACTCGGAAGGTATTTCTAAAATGAAAGACTTAGGAAAGACAATATATATTCTTGGAATGCAAAATCTATGGAGATAGATAAAGAAGAATGTTAAAGTATTAAAATTCTTTATACATATGATGACAATATCTTGAAACTGATCAATTTACAAGATTCCTTTGGAAGACTCTTGGCATAGCCACATAGCACAATTTTGAGTTAGCCTCAAGAGGACCTAGAACATAGGTTTGAGCTAGATAAATTCTATTTTCTTTGACGAATTAATCCATCATTTATACCATATTATGCACAAGACCGATATAAGATTATGCTATGAACATATCATAAGATACCAATTAGATTCATGGGCAAGTCATTAGATGACTATAAGAAAATTTCTAAGAGTACTTAAGAAGAACGAAGAGAATGTATATGAGTTAATTAGTTTAAAAGAAGATCTTTATGTAAAGGAGCTACATAAGATGCTAACTTCAAAATATATTTATATATTTATGAAAAATAAATGGGTTATGACTTTATTTAGAATGAAGAATAAGTTTTGTTGGAAAAATCTCCAAGAAAAACATAATTGCATAGTCCACTACAAAATCAAAATACACTGCTACTTTAGAAGATGCAATCAAATATGATTGAAAGAATAAGTTCATTGAAAAAACTAGGTTGAGTCCTACCATTCAGGGATCACATAGAAATCTTTTATGATATAAAGAGTATACTTAATCAAGCTATCAGACTCTAAGTAACATTATAACACCAATCATATTCTCCAAGATATTTAACTATACTTAGAATAAAGTCAAATATAGAGATGATCATATTTACAGAATTCATACAAATACAATTTAGTCAGACCCACTAATAAAGTCATTTCTTTAAATTAAGCATGAAAGGTCGAGCTTGAGTTATAGGACTTTGTTATTCTAGAAATGGGATTTGATTTGAATTTAGTATTTGGATATTGGAAGATTAAGACGATAACTATTATATTGTTTTGATATATTGGGATATGATCTTCAAATTAATACTTATTGTGGTCTATATTAACATGTTTAATCCATGAATAATCTAATTATTCTAAAAGTTTATAGTCGTTCATAATTGTGGGATAAATTATGAAGTAAGACTAATATGAATTGGGTTTGTTGACTCTCATAAGATGAAAGTAGGCAACAGGTTGTAACGAAGATTTATAGGTACTTATTAGAGAAATGGTATTGGACATTTTTGGGGTATGAAGTCTTGTCCAACATGGAGCACTTAGAATCAAGTGGAGCACTTAGAGTTGAAATGGAGACACTTGGAGCCACTTGGAGCAACTTGGAACTCAATGGAGCACTTGGAGATCATGGAGCATGTAACAAAGGAATGGATCATCTCATAAAGGAACAAATCAAGTGTCAAAGGAAACGATCGTCTAGAAGAGGGTTTGGAGAACTTGGGAGTGAAATAGAGAAACTTGTGCACATGTTGTGCCATTTGTTTTCTGGTGATGGTCAATTAGTGATGGTCAATTGGTGATGGTCAACTGGTAATGGTCAATTGGTGATGGCCAATTGGTGATGGTTAACTGGTGATGGCCAATTAGTGATGGTCAACTGGTGAATGTCAATTGATGATGGTCAATTGGTGATGGTCAACTGGTGGTGGTCAACTGATGATGGTCAATTGGTGATGGCCAAGTGACAACATGTTGCACCATTTGGTTTTGGTGATGGTTAACTAGCAACATGTTGTGGCATCAAGCATCATGTTTCTCCACCTTGGTTCCTTGATGAACCATGGTAACCATGATGAGCCACGTATGCTATGGAGTCCTCTATGATGCTCAAGACTGTTCAAGGTTGCTCATAAGTTGGTGATGCTCATGAGGTTGAAGGTTCTAGAAACGTCTGCATACTGCCCCGTGATTGGTTGGAAATTAGGGCATTCCCATGCTTGCCTGTAATAGTTTCATATCTCCATCAGAATTAAGGTTTCTCATGCTTGCCTGTAATAGTTTCATATCTCCATCATTCTAATTCCATAGAAATTTCAAGAGAGAAATCATGCACATCCTTTGGAGAAGTTAGTAAGCAAGAGAGATTCTTTTGTTTTTAGAGCTCAAGTGAGGTGTAACATTTGTGTGTTAATTTTTCTTGGAATTTAATAAAATCCTCTCTATTGTTTTCCTGTTGATGTAGGTCACCCTGACCAAAACACGTTAAATATCGTGTTCACTTGATTTACATTTTTCAGAAGTATTATTTCAGCAAGTTCACCGAAAATTGTTTTGATATTTTTATAAAGTGCTTAACTTGTTTTGTTGCAACCCAACAAACTGGTATCAGAGTTATGGATGAAGATGAGAGAGTTAAGATTGAGAAAATCAATGGGCACGATTTCGGTTTCTAGAAAATACAAATTGAAGACTACCTCTACCAGAAGAATTTACATGAACCATTTTCTAAAAGTAAACCTGAAGAAATGAAGTAGGAGGATTGGGAATTGTTAGATCGGAAAGCACTTGATGTGGTGAGATTATACTTTGCAAAGAATGTAGCTTACAACATTGTCCATGTGAAGACTACTCATGAGTTGATCAACGCACTATATAACATGTATGAAAAACCTTCAACATTAAACAAGGTTTATTTGATTAAGCAATTGGTAAATTTGAAGATGAAGGAGGGTGGCACAATGACTGATCATGTTACCGAATTTAATTCAACCTTATCAAGCCTAATGTCGGTTGAGATTAAATTTGAAAATGAAGTAATGGCATTGCTACTATTTTCATCTTTGTTTGATAGTTGGGCCGATAGAGTGACACCGGTTAGCAGGTCAGCTGGAGGTGTTATGCTGACATTCGAAGGCATTCAGGATTTTATCCTGGGTGAGGTTGTACACAGACGGAGTGTTGCAGAAGCTTCTAATAGTCTTCTGAGTATTAAAGAGAGGGGAATTGAGTCCAACAAAGTGTGTGGGGGTAGTGGAAGATCGAAGTCGAGAAGGAGAGGTGGACAGAACAATAGAAGGGACGTGACCTATTGGAACTGCAAAGAGAGTCTTCATGTAAAAATTCATTGCCCAATACTCATGGCAGATAAAGGCCAAAAGGAGATGAATATGGAAGAAGATTTTGAAGGTGACGCGCTCATTTGTTTAGTTGAAAACTCAATAGAATCTTGGGTCTTGGATTCTAGTGCGTCATTTCATGCTAGTCATTCCAGAGATGCGATGCAGAACTACATGCATTACTAAGGGAAGGTCAGATTGGCATATAATAAGTATCTAGATATTATGGGTTTCAGAGATGTGGTTCTCAGGACGACTTTGGGTACAGATTGGACTTTGAAGAATGTCAAGTTCATTCCATATCTAAAGAGGATGTTGATATTAGTTGGGAGACTTGATAATGAAGGTCATCATGTTACATTTGGTGATCAGAAGTGGAAAGTGAACAAGGGAAACTTGATCGTTGCTAAGGGTCAGAAACATGGTATATTATATATGGTGGAGGTTATTGAAGAGGAATCAAGCACTGCTGAAGGAGTTGGAACATCCACTCTATGCCACAAAATATTTGTTCATATGAGTGAGGAGAGAATGAGGAAACTTGTATCTAGTGGGAGGATGCCAGCTTTGAAGATTGTGAAAATTTCTTCTAAGCCATGTTCTATTGGCAGATAGAAGAAATTCAATTTTGTGAAGATTGGCAATCCGCCTAAGTTTGGGAAGTCGGGTTCAGTTCATTCTGGTGTTTGCATATAACAATTGGGAATTTCTCGTCACCAATTGTTACTAAAGATTAGCATCAACCGATGATAATGATAGAACTTATCTAATTAAAGGAAAATATGATCAGTTAGATGATAGTGATAGAACTTTTCAATAGATAATAATAATAGGGTAAAAAATGAGTGACCAAAAAGTTATATGATGTTTAGTGTATTCCGAAAGTACACAACAAAGTGATTCCGAGGATATAAGAGTTGCAAAAATCTGACTCCGATTAAAGGAGTTATGATTTTATAAAGATATGAACCAACCGTGTTTATAACGTTATTAGCGTCAAATTAACATAAATAGATCGATTGAGTTTCGACTAATGTCACTAAAAGGAAAATCGTAGTAATCCGTGAGATAAGGACTTTGAAGGAAAAAGGTCAAACACGGAGTTCGTATGAAGGAAATACGAATTTTAGAAAAATATAAAATACGGGTTAAAAACGAAAGTCAAAATTTGACAATGCGGCCTTAAGGAAAGTTTTAGTATTAGTAATGAGCTACACAAATATATAAAGAGGGTAAGAAACAAGATTCATATAATAAAGATATGAAATTTTATAAAAGATTTAGGGGTGCACGTCAAGTGCGCATCATGCTCGGCGCGCACACCTGACACGTAGATTCGTCGAAGAGTAGGGTGACATGGACCATCATAAGTGTGAAACATGGCAGTCTCTGGATGGAGCCACGAAGCGAGTGCATGCCGCACATGAACTACGTCGTGCACGCAACCCCTATAAATGGAGGTGCTTACTTTCTGATTTTCCTCATCCCAAACACTCTCTCTATACCTCTCAAGTCGTTTAGGAAATCCTCTCGATGACGTGAAGCTTCGAATGCAATGGCTCGGATGCTTTAGAAAACGCCGCTAGAGTGAGTACACGACCCCTATTTTCACTATTTAAAATGTTTTACGGCGGAAATACATGTTTATCAAATGCTTTTATCAAAATATATTTATCATTATAAATATCAAATCATTTTGTAAAGCTTAAAGCCCTAGGATAACGTAGTTTTAGATACTATGCCTAGTGTTAAACTATGATACCTAGATGTTATAATGCCTAAGAGATATGGTGCCCGATAGTCTAGGAAGAGATAATACCTAGACGTTATAATGGCCAAATTTCCTAGGATAACGTAGTACCTAGACGTCATGTTGGTCGAATATAAGGATATGCAATGTACTTAGTTGTTACTCTACCCACATATCATGTTTTCAAATAACCATAATTAGGGTATATATATATATATATATATATATATATATATATATATATATATATATATGAATACTTATATATACAAAATAATTATGAGATCAAATATTATAGTTAGCAATATAAGATAAAAGATTTATATTGTGATAGTTATAGGAAATCTACAGGAAGGATTATGATAAAAGATTATAACTATCAAATATGAGATAAAATATTTATATTGCGATAATTATTGGAAACTACTAGGAAGGATTTAGCTAAAAGATAAAAGATAAATACCTAAGGTCAATGTGTTAGTGAGTTGTTAATTCATCCAAAGGCCTTTATTAAATTCGACATTTCCCAGATACCTATAATTGTTAATCTTGCGAGAGCTAGAAAGATATGTATACATCTATACGGGGTCTGACAACCGCACTTGCGATTGCTAGCTACAATCCCGGCATGATAACTTTCTTAGTATTCACTATTCGACGTCCGATGAAGCGTCGTGGCTGGGCACAATTATTAGTCAAACAACATCGATTATGGGGGCTCATGGTAATACATTAGACCACCTTAGGATATGACTACCAATAGGGACGCCATAGAATGGTAGATAAAATACGTTAGAATCATTAGATATCCTGTAAAGATAGTAAATTACGATTAATAATTATATCCTAAAAGATACTCAGACAGGATCGTCAGATATCTTGGAAGATAATAAGATAGGCTCGTCAGATATCCTGGAAGATAATAAGATATGATCGTTAGATATCCTAAGTGATAGTAAGATAGGGTTAATAAAATAATTTAGTAAAGGTTTTTTTAGAAGAAAAAGAATTCTTAAAATAATATAACCCAATAAAATCCGAAAACTATAAAAACTTATGTACTCACCAACATTATGTTGACGTTTTCAAAAATCGCATGTGTTCCTAAGAAAGAGTAAAAGATCCAGTCAGAAAAGGATTATTGGCATGAAGACTTGTAGATTTTGTTAAAAAGGTAAATGATTGGTGCTCAATGATTTGGGAAATATTTATACCGTCACCACTCGACATTTTCCGCCATCATCCGGGGAGGGTGTGACAGATTGGTATCAAAGCTAGTTGCTATAGCGAATTAGTATTTCTTTAGGAATTACGACTATATCTTAGGATATATACTCCGATTAGGTTTGTCCTCAAACCTATAAATAAAAGTATTATGATTAATTACTCTACCGATAGATTACGTATTGGAGAGTTGCCTAGGTTTGAAACTGTCGAATTGGGTTGTTGGATTTCAGAACAGTTATACACCAAAATGGTCCTGCCCACCGACTTTTCCTACCTGGCTGAACCATCCATAGTCTAGAAGTACAAAAAAAATCGCTAATCTCGAATAATATGTACAAATCATACATAAAACAAATATCCACAATGGTTCAGTATGTAGAGGTTGGGTCACTCCTAAACGTAGTCTGATCAACTATGTTTAGACTTGACTCAACCAATACATCAACTTAATTGGGGGATAGATAAATGATAAAACATAAATCATAAATACAAATATAAACAACATACATAAAGTATATCAAAATACATCGTGATTATCAAAAATACAAAGCATCAAACCCAAAAACCTCAACTTACTCATCACTGCTCTCGTACTCATCCTCTTCTTCCTCCGTATCCTCGTCGTCATCAGTATATTCGGGATAAGTGCCTGAAGGATGGGCAACATCATGACAGGCGCCCTGTGGCTGAGAAGGGGGTGGAATAGAAGGACCTGCCCTAGGGAAAGGACGATGGTCCATCTCCATATGTCGCATCACCGCAGAGACCAAAGCCATAATTCCACGACGCTCCTCCTAAGCAACAATCAGATATTACATCACGTCACGTAGAGACGACTTCGGCTAACCAGGCTCAACATACTTAGGCCTCTGACACCTCATGAAGGTAGGCACAGTGATTTCGTCTGGCTCCACCTACCAAATCGGCTCCACGATATCATCCACCAGTATCCTCCACGGTTGCCCCATGTAACGCCCGTAGATCCGAGCTAGTCAATCTAGAGATAATAGGGGTCGAAAACGACTTTTCGACAAAAGATTATTTAGAATAAATAATCTTAGCCAAGTTGTAAATTATGTCTCAAGGTTTCCGTACATAAAAAGAACGTCGAAATCCGAGTTATAACGAAGAAGTTATGACCCGTCGAAGTTTCGTGACGGAACCGACACAATATCGGGAAGCGTAAATAGTGAATTTACGATAAAGCAACTTTTAGCCTTAGCGATCTAAACGAAAGTCGTAGAAAACGTTAAATCGAGAGCGTCCATAAAAAGAACGCCCAAATCTGACTTCGTATGAGGAAGTTATGATTTTTCGAAGTTTCGGCTTAGCAATGTACAGCCCGAAATTCGAATATTAGATCGAGCGGTTAATAATATAACTTTTAAAAGAACGCCCATTATTAGATCGAAGTTTCGGCTTAGCAGTGTACAGCCCGAAATTCGAATATTAGCCCGAAATTCGAATTTTCGAAGTTACGGACCAATCCTGTCCTGACCTGTTAATAATATAACTTTTAAAATTAAGTCAAAATTAGCCAACGGAGTCTAAACGAAAGTTGTAGAGTACGTTCCCGCCTAAGCGTGGATATAAAGAACGTCGAAAACGGAGCTCGTACGAGGGAGATACGAATTTTTGAAGATGGAACTCAAAAATGTGAAGTCTGATGCGAGTTGATGACGTGGCGCAATCTGGCCCCTCCATCGCTGACCTCGGTACCTGCTTCGGATTCGCGACACGTAGCCTCGCATTACGCCCAGCGTCCGAAACCTAGTACGCCCAGCGTACTTCGGTCTTGTGTGGTCCGAGACGAGAACACGTAGCCCCACCGAAATGCTGCCACGTGCGAAGACTAGATGGCGCCCTTATCCGAAGTTACGCCCAGCGTAACCAAAGGCTACGGGCAGCGTAGTCCGAAGGTTCAGGCCTATAAATAGAGGCCGAGGCTGCCATCTTTCTCACACCATTTCTCCCATCTTTCTCTCACTAGTTTCTCTGTCTAGCCTACCCTAACCCCCTAAAAGCCTAGGTAAACCCCCTAGCACCCGAAGGAAGCACCGAGGCTCCCGGAGTCCTGAGAAAAAGGGTCTTTCGGTTCAGAAACGCTGCTCCAAGCAAAGCCCGATTTTTAAGAAAAACCCGCTGTAAGTGAGCTACGCCTATGCAATTTTTAATATAGCTTTTAAATAATTATAGTAACATTATTAGGACCTTAAAATAATTATTTGGGCTATTATTATGAGTTATATAGAGTGTTGTTTAACACTTATATAATAATAATAATAGCTAGACTATTAATTAGTCGCGGTTAACGTTAGACTAAACCCTAGTGGTATTGATACTAGGTTTTGTCAAGGGAAAACATATTTTGAGATAACGAAGTGCTGTCCGAGTGCCGAGTCACCACCATATCAGGTGAGTGCATAGTTACTTTCATCTTACACATAGATATGAAGTATTTTATATAAACTACATGCTATGTGTGCATATTATCTGAGTACTTGCTGTCTATGTTGGATGAACGATTTTATACATGTTTTAAATGATTTAAACTGTATATATATATCTACGATAATATGTTGGGTAAAACATGGGTAGATGTAATAGATGGAATATGAGTTGGATGATGAGTTGAGATGTGTTATAGACCACGAGGTGAGTGTGAGAGGTGGACGATGTGAGAAGCCTTTCCCAAATAATGGCCCCGTCATCTAGCAGAGTATGGATGACAACCACGGACTATTCTAGACAGTCCAGTGGAACACTAGCAGGCTCGCAACATGTAGGTGTTGTGAACGATGTGTTCACCCGGTGTACTCTAAACCTTGGCGATCATGCATACTTGGTGCCTAAACCTTGGCGATAATGCAGACTTGGTGCCAAAACCCTAGCGACTATGCGAACTTAGTGCCTGTTGTATAAACCCTGGCGACTATGCAGACTTAGTACCTAAATCCTGGCGACTATGCGGACTTAGTGCCTGTTGTATAAATCCTGGCGATTATGCAGACTTAGTGCCTAAATCCCGGTGACGATGGATTTCCTGCCTATTCCTTAGGATAATCCTTAGGAATGAATGAACGAGGAATAGCTGATTCTTAGGGTAGATCCTTAAGAGTAAAGAAGATAATGGGGATCGGTAATTGGGTTAACTGTTTGATAATTAAACATAATAATTATATTATTGTGGGTTGAAAACCCTATGTACTCACCAGGTTTCCCAACCTGACCCACTCAGTTTATTTATATCACAGGTGTTGATATGAAGTCACATTGCACTGAGAGATTAAGGAGATATAAATCACTAGTGATAATGAATGTAAGTTCTGTTTATGTTTATGTTTCTGTATTGACGATGACATCCCAATGTTTTAAAATGAATAAAATACATTTCTTCGGAAATGCTTTGATAACGTATTTATCATGTTTTTCTGTGAACAAATTCCGCAATATTTTTATTAAAAGAAGTACTCTGATTTTTATAAAGCATAAACAAAATCGGTCTTTTCTGGCCGTGAAAATGGGGATGTCACAGTTGGTATCAGAGCATTAGTTTAAGCGAACTAGGAATATGGATGTATTTTTAGACTTAAACTTAGAATGCTAAGCGATGATTGTGAGGAGTGTGTCTAATATATTTTAGGTAGTACACCTAAATAGACGCAAGAACTAGCTTATTTAGGGAAAATGCGTAACATGCTTTTTGTGCTAAATGATTTGTGATGCTTTATGCTATCGTTTGATCGGATCTATGGTCTGTTGCCGACCAGATCTGGAAATTTTATGTGCTCAGGTTTCTAAACGTTTAATTACGATATTAGAACTGACATGTAACTTTTTGGAGTAATAAGGACGAATACGCATCTAAATCTTCTCTATCCATATTCTCGTCTCGATGCAATGAATGCATGCTTCCGTTAAAATAACGTCATGGTGAAGACTCATAGAGAATTGAGTAAATAGAGGAAATGAAAAAGGTTATGATAGTGAATGAAACCTATCAGAAGATATCGTAAGAGTGGTATCTTGCCTTTAGAATATGTTAGATAGTACGTTTAGAGGAGTACGGTACATCCAAAGAACACCTTCGATTGGCGGGATGATGGAACGATTGGCGTAATTCCAGAAGTTGTCCCATCGTCTGACATTTCCATCACCAACCGAGTTGAAGCAGAATTGATGATTGAAGATACGCATGGAAGAAGTCCTAGTAGAGTCTAGGGAAAATTATATGATTGTTTGGACACATTTGTATGTGTTAAAATTGTTTTTGTGATAATGACTTGGAGAACTGCTAGAAAATACTTGGGATGAGTATGAGTAGGTGTGAATGGTAGTAGAGGCCAATACTACCGGAAGCACAGGACTCACACTTGGATCAGGGAAAGTCACAAGGTTGCCAAGAAACTAGTAATTGACTTCGTTTTATTCGAGTATACCGTTACCATTGTTTCGGTAATGATTGAGAAGATGATTATTATTCCGACCCGAGAGGTCATATCATATCGAGTCCGACTAAGATGAGTATGTTACGTGGTTCAGAGAACCAAGTTTGATGTAGCATCCGACTTAAGCCAGAAGATTGAAGATAGTCAAAGCGATTGTGATCGTTGTTAAAGTAAGAAACTTGTAGTTAGAAGTGCTACGTACTAGGATGTGATTAAATCACATAAGAACATGAAGGAAGGTATAGTCTGTTATGGAATTTGACTCTAAGAGACCTGAGTCTAAGTGTTGTAACATACGACGAGAGGTCGTTAGAACGAGATACGTCAATCTATTATAGAAATCAAAGAATTTATTCTTAAGTTTGTCAAGAAGAAGAAGGAGTCTCCAGTAAGAATCGAGATTGTGACTTGAAGGTCATAATTTGGAGTCTAATGAGAGATAGGGAACATGTGCAAGATCAAGCACCGCCTGTAGTCAAGGAGTCTAAGAGTTAGATACTCGTTCGAAGAAACATCAAAGTTATGGTTATCACTAAGGATGAAGAGATAACAGATGGAGTCATCATGTGAGCCCCGTTTCGTTGATGATTCTGGGACGTAATCATCCTAAGGGGGAGGTAATTGTAACGCCCGTAGATCCGGGCTAGTCAATCTAGAGATAATAGGGGTCGAAAACGACTTTTCGCAAAAGATTATTTAGAATAAATAATCTTTGCCAAGTTGTAGAATATGTCTCAAGGTTTCCGTACATATAAAGAACGCCGAAATCCGAGTTATAACGAAGAAGTTATGACCCGTCGAAGTTTTGCGACGGAACCGACACAATATCGGGAAGCGTAAATAGTGAATTTACGATAGAGTGACTTTTAGCCTTAGCGATCTAAACGAAAGTCGTAGAAAACATTAAATCGAGAGCATCCATAAAAAGAACGCCCAAATCTGACTTCGTATGAGGAAGTTATGATTTTTCGACGTTTCGGTTTAGCAGTGTACAACCCGAAATTCGAATATTAGATCGAGCGGTTTTTAGCCGACACAACCTAAACGAGAATCGAAGATCTCGTTAATAGTAGCATAACAATAAAAAGACAGACGAAAACGGACGTCGGATGAAGAAGTTATGAATTTTTAACGGACCAATCCTGTCCCGGCCTGTTAATAATATAAATTTTAAAATTAAGTCAAAATTAGCCAACGGAGTCTAAACGAAAGTTGTAGAGTACGTTCCCAACTAAGCGTGGATATAAAGAACGTTGAAAAAGAAGCGCGTACGAGGAAGATACGAATTTTTGAAGATGGAACTCAAAAATGCGAAGTCTGATGCGAGTTGATGACGTGGCGCAATCTGGACCCTCCATCGCTGACCTCGGTACCTGCTTCGGATTCGCGACATGTAGCCTCGTATTACGCCCAACGTCCGAAACTGAGTACGCCCAGCGTACTTCGGTCTTGTGTGGTCCGAGACGAGAACACGTAGCCCCACCGAAATGCTGCCACGTGCGAAGACTAGATGGCGCCCTTATCCGAAGTTACGCCCAGCGTAACCAATGGCTACGGCCAGCGTAGTCCGAAGGTTCAGGCCTATAAATAGAGGCCGAGGCTGCCATCTTTCTCACACCATTTCTCCCATCTTTCTCTCACTAGTTTCTCTGTCTAGCCTACCCTAACCCCCTAAAAGCCTAGGTAAACCCCCTAGCACCCGAAGGAAGCCCCGAGGCTCCCGGAGTCCTGAGAAAAAGGGTCTTTCGGTTCGGAAACGCTGCTCCAAGCAAAGCCCGGTTTTTAAGAAAAACCCGATGTAAGTGAGCTACGCCTATGCAATTTTTAATATAGCTTTTAAATAATTATAGTAACATTATTAGGACCTTAAAATAATTATTTGGGCTATTATTATGAGTTATATAGAGTTGTTTAACACTTATATAATAATAATATTAGCTAGACTATTAATTAGTCGCGGTTAACGTTAGACTAAACCCTAGTGGTATTGATACTGGGTTTTGTCAAGGGAAAACGTATTTTGAGATAACGAAGTGCTGTCCGAGTGCCGAGTCACCACCATATCAGGTGAGTGCATAGTTACTTTCATCTTACACATAGATATGAAGTATTTTATATAAACTACATGCTATGTGTGCATATTATCTGAGTACTTGCTGTCTATGCTGGATGAACGATTTTATACATGTTTTAAATGATTTAAACTGTATATATATATATCCACGATAATATGTTGGGTAAAACATGGGTAGATGTAATAGATGGAATATGAGTTGGATGATGAGTTGAGAGGTGTTATAGACCACGAGGTGAGTGTGAGAGGTGGACGATGTGAGAAGCCTTTCCCAAATGATGGCCCCGTCATCTAGCAGAGTATGGATGACAACCACGGACTATTCTAGACAGTCCAGTGGAACACTAGCAGGCTCGCAACCTGTAGGTGTTGTGAACGATGTGTTCACCCGGTGTACTCTAAACCCTGGCGATCATGCAGACTTGGTGCCTAAACCTTGGCGATCATGCAGACTTGGTGCCAAAACCCTTGTGACTATGCGGACTTAGTGCTTGTTGTATAAACCCTGGCGACTATGCAGACTTAGTGCCTAAACCCTGGCGACTATGCGGACTTAGTGCCTGTTGTATAAATCCTGGCGACTATGCAAACTTAATGCCTAAACCCCGGTGACGATGGATTTCGTGCCTATTCCTTAGGATAATCCTTAGGAATGAATGAACGAGGAATAGATGATTCTTAGGGTAGATCCTTAAGAGTAAAGAAGATAATGGGGATGGGTAATTGAGTTAATTGTTTGATAATTAAACATAATAATTATAGTATTGTGGGTTGAAAACCCTATGTACTCACCAGGTTTCCCAACCTGACCCACTCAGTTTATTTATATCACATGTGTTGATATGAAGTCACATTGTACTGAAAGATTAAGGAGATATAAATCACTAGTGATAATGAATGTAAGTTCTGTTTATACTTATGTTTCTGTATTGACGATGACATCCCAATGTTTTAAAATGAATAAAATACATTTCTTCGGAAATGCTTTGATAACGTATTTATCATGTTTTTCTGGGAACAAATTCCGCAATATTTTTATTAAAAGAAGTACTCTGATTTTTATAAAGCATAAACAAAATCGGTCTTTTCTGGCCGTGAAAATGGGGATGTCACACCCCACCTCCCGAACCAACACCTGCATCTTCTCGAGAGCGGTAGTACTCAGCTCGCGGATAGGCATAGGGACCATCCCTCTAGTTTCAACCATATAGGATAAGGCCAAACTAGTAACCCAATGACCCCCACAAATCCTGCTCGAAGGTGTGGACCCTAGAGCCATGCTAGATAAGTAGAGAGCAAGAGCGAAAGGAAGATGAAGGCAAACCTCCGTCTGAGTGAGGCACCATATGTAGAAGAGGTCGCCCGAGGGAACCTTGTCACACTCATGTCTGTGAAAAATGGCGGAAGCGACCAATTGGTGAATGAACCTATAGATAGGAGAACAGAAGGCACTCTCCTTGGCCGTCCTGGAGACATAAGTCCCCCGAGCATGGGCCCATACCTGCATGTAGATGTACTCTTATTGATGTGTAGTAATACAACTGTTAAGATAAACATAAAAATGAGGGCTCAGTGTCTCCTCAGCAGTATAAATCCCTAGACACCTCCCCAACTCGATCAGGCTGCAGGAGCAAGATACGTCTCCAAGCCGAAAAGTAAAAGCTTATGGATTAGCCCATCGCATCGACTCCTTTTCTAAGCGGACCATAAAAAAGAAGTCCCAACGAAGCTCCTTGTACACCGCCTCCTGAACCCCAATAACCCACCGCCACCCATGACAGCTTAAGAGCTCAAGAACGCTATCATCTCGCAGGAAACGAGTAAGAAATGGCCCCACTTGAGCCGTAAGCCCAGTATCATTCGCCACCCTCCATGAAAGAGCCCGAGGAATACTAATCTTCTTGGACAAAAGAGTAGTAAGGCGAGAGACAAAAGAGATTCGATCAGGAAGGTCATCAGGGAACTCGAAGAAAGGATGTGAAGGCCAGTTCAAAAAGCGGTTAGGAATAAATTAGAAATGGTAAAAAATTGCATCAGGTGTTGAAATGGGCCAGATGCGCACTACTTGCGAGCGCACGCGACGTACATGCATTTGTGCGGCACGCCTCAAGAACACGAAGAACAGCAGGCATGGAAACATGTTGTTCCGTCCAATTTTTAACCTAAAAATGATATAGGGGTGTTCCACTAGTCCTCTAGAACACATGTAGGCATCTTATTTCATCCAAAACAACATGAAATTGCGGATTTAATTAATTTTTCAAAAATCTAAAAACTCAAAATGAGTATCAATAGATGAATTAAACCCAAAATTGAGTATATAGATAGTAAATCGGTGGTATAAGATGCTTTAAGGATTATCTATTTCATAAAAACTAACACAAATTCGCCGATTCATAAAAACCTCCTAAAACCCTAAAAACTCGAAATTTAGCCCAAATTTTAAGTTAAGGATCAGTATAGGAGTTACCTGAGAGTAGAGTGATTGAACGAAATGAAGAAATCGAAGAATAGAGGTAGACGCGCGAAGCATGCGACGTGCGTGGGACCCACTCGAAGACAATCCAGAAAGAGACAGAATGAATGTTGGGGAAAAGTTCGAATGAAGCAAAAATTCAACTTTAATGCAGATCTGCAAGTGCGCAACGCGCGTATCGTGTGCCCGGCGTGCAAAATCAAGATTTTTAAAATTTACCCTTTTCATCCCCAAAACCATTAAAATGATAGAAGCCCTTAGGATTTTAATTAAAAGATTTAGGACAAGGAAGAATGATTTCTTTGAAGTAGTAGGAAAATGCATTAGTAAATTATATAGGTTGTGCAAGATCTTCAAGAGTACACGGCCGTGAACCCTTCATAGGGTCGTGAACCCTTCTTAGATGCATGGTTGGGCCGTGAACCCTCCATCCATGGCCGTAAACCCTTCATAAGATCAAGCTTGGGGCGTGAACACATCATGTGTTCTATGGCCGTGAACCATTCTAAGGCCGTGAACACTCCTTGTGTGGCCGTGAACACCCTTCATTCAATCATATGTGATTCTAACACTCCATTGAGAGTGTTTCCTAGTTCTAAAGGTTGTTTCCCTTACATGTTAGTTGTTATATACACTAATTACATTCCAATATGTATTATTATATGTCATTTAGGACTCATTTGTGCCTCGGGAGTTCATTCGTGGAACTTATCATCCTTACTCGAATCTTTAATTCAATCAACCACATAAGGTGAGTTCATACCCCTATAATCTATCTTTTAAATGTTTTTAAATGCTTTTAAGGGGGGAATACAAGTTGAACACAATTTAATTGTGTTAATATTTACATGTGATAACTATCACATTAAAGGATTTCTTATGCTTTTATAAGTTATAGAAATCAATTCAAAAACACTTTTAAAGGATGTTACATTGTTGTTTATAAAACTCCACTTTTAAAGTACATGCATAACTCAGTAGATAATTGATTCTTTTCTACAAATCAGGGACAGTTCAAAACAAACATACTAGTAAACTATAATAGGTATAGTTTAGGGATTCAGTTCATACTATAACTAGAACAGGAAGGAACATACTATAACTAGAACATGAAGGAACATACTATAAATAGAACAGGAAGGAACATACTATAACTAGAACAGGAAGGAACATACTATAACAAGAACAGAAAGAAACATACATACTATAAGAAGAACAAGATAACAATAATGTGAAACTACTACTTCACGACATAGCAATATACTTGTTATGTCGCGTTTTGTAACCAGAGTCTCCTGGAGGGAGAGCGGGCATTGTGTGTATAGATCTATACGGGACTGACAATCCCACATCCCAAATGTTAGCTACAGTCCGGCAGACAAGCCAAGGGGTGACAAATGTCACATTAGTTTCAACGCCAACAGGTCGTCGTGTTAAATACTAGTCAATCAACATGGTTATAACCACATTACATTTTAACCTTAATTAAACTTATTAGTTTTAAGGTAGTTAGTACTTCAGTAGATATTTTATACAATACTACTGTATACCTTCATCTTTCCATTACATTCTTATAGTGATATTCTCACATCAAGAAATGCAAACTATTTTCTAGTAAAGATAGTCATAAACTTGGGAAAACATACATTCTAATGAGAGAACAAACAAACAAAACAGTCGGGTCTTGTTACATTCAGTTAAAAAGGGGCCTATAATGCTAACTTTATGATTCCTCGGTAGATACATTAGGGATATATATTAATCGGATCCGACAGGCAGTAGGATGTGTGCTTTCCGCTTCATTTCCTGTTCCTTGTTTGGTTGTGGGCTTAGAGCAGATTCACACCGTCTACTATCTGTTTGATCTTAACTATATATATATATATATATATATATATATATATATATATATATATATATATCCTGTATACACCAAGTAATCATAGTGAGTAACAGGTATGGGTCAGGTCATAGCATACAAATTCAGTATACCGCTTTCTAGTACAAAAACATACTTTTCGGACAGAACATTAAGTAGGTGAAACTAGAAACTTATCTGTAAAAGGTTTGATAGGCATTATTAAACCAGTTTAACTTAAAGGACCTTAGGTGGTTAATTCTATAATACCTTAGTTTATACATCAAGGTTATATATAATTAATATCCGATAGGCAGTTGAATGTGTGCTTTCCGCCTCATTACCTGTTCCTTGTTTGGTTGTGGGCTTAGGGCAGATTCACACATTTAACTGTCTGTTCGATATTAGATTATATATAACTAGTATAAACTAAGTGATAATAGAAGGAACTATTGTGGTTACCATTTTAGTAAAGGAAATATATGATTTTCTTACAGAATGTTTTCATCAAATATAAAAGATCTAGTACAGTTAATTTCGTAAGTACCAAATGAATACGCCAGGGTTATATACAATGAAGATCTAACAAACCATGGGATGTGTGACTTCCGCCTCATTTCCTGTTCCTTGCTTGGTTGTGGGCTTAGGGCAGATTCACACAATCGATTGTCTGTTTACCCTGGATTTTATATAACTTGTATCCATTTAGTACTCATAGAAGGAATTGTAGAGTAATTTTTACTTAACATTCATCACATCAGAAAATATAGGATTTTCTGGAGGAACATGCAAACTTTTCTAAAGAACTTACAGTTTACTTTTCATAACTAAAATACTTATTAACTCACCAGCTTAAATGCTGATCTACTCTTTCAAAATAACTTGTATTCTCAGTAAACTAGTAGACAGGTACGCGCACTGGGATTCAGAAGATGGAGTATAGTAGCTTCATGTCCTTTTTTGTTATTTACTTTTGGAGTAAATATTTTGTGAATCAAATACATGTAAACACTTTAATATTTATACAATGGTTGTTTGTTTCTTTGATTACTATGATGCATGTGTTGTGATACTAAGCATGACGTCCTCCGCCCTCGAACGTTTCCGCCGTTCCGGTTTGGGGGTGTGACAAATACCCCCTCAACCCAACCACACTATGTCAACATATGCAACAGATAAACAATAACCAACAAATACAAGTAATCATACAGATTTACAAGTTTAACATATCACTATAGCATAACAATATCCTATACACAAGGATACATGACACAATCTAGTGGGCTGAAATTGGTGCCTTCAACCCAAGAATAGAGTGATGATAACTTACCTTGAAGTCTACAAGATAGTTAAACTGATCACATATCCAAATACCGACTGTACATGTCACCTATATAACAAACAGGGACCAAGACTTAATCTACAACTCAAATTGCTCCATTTTACCTTAAGTCAAACTTGGTCAAAGTCAACGGTCAACAGTTAAAAAGTTCAAAGTCAACTTTCAGCCAGTCTACGCAATGCGTAGAACCTAAGGTGGCAAAACGGGGACAAATGGAGCTATGCCCTGCGTAACCCCTGAAACCCTAACTTAATCATTAAGTCATTAACGCATACCAATATCTTTTCCAACTTCCAGATCTTTATTCTTACAAACGTCTTAATGGATAAAGTCTCAGACATTATCCATTTGCATGCATACGAAGGGCACAAAATCATAATCTAAGTCCAAAAAGTCACCCAATGCTCCATAACTCATGCATGGATGGATGTGAGTGACCAAGCTCTCATTTTTATGAATTATCAAACCTAAAAACGTCTAGAAATGACACTCTAATGGTCTGGAGTAGCTCGTACTCATATACGCCATGGTTATGGGGACAAAAAGCATGAAAAACTAAAGAAAAGCTAGATCTAGCATTAAAACACATCAAGGTAGGAACTTTATACCTTCTGGAGATGGTTGAGGGAATGAAACTTCTGGATCCAAGCTGATTTGAGCTTCCAAGTGATTCTACAACCTTATTCTTCCTTCAAAAGTGAACACAAAAAAAATCTGAAGGCTCAAAAACAGACCAATGGAGATTAGGGTTTCAAAGGGGCCATTTAGGAGGATGGAGGTTGAGGATGGAAGGGCCTCAATGGAGTTAGAGCCTTGAAATAGGGCTCAAAACCCAAAGATTAGGGTTTTTACTTTTGGCAGCTACGTACTACGTAACTTGATCTACGCCCTACATAGATCATTTAAGTCCCACATCCATATACCCTCCTACGCGCTACGTAAGAGACTACCCTACGCCCCGCCTAGGACTGATATTCACCATACTACAAACTTTACAATAAAGGAAAGAAATATACTTACAAGGACCGGGTGTTACTTTAACACTTGTATTGAATTAGAAAATAATTATTTTATGAAAATAATATTTTAACAACTAATTAGGAATTATTGTTTCTAGGAAATAATATAAAAAGCGAACAATAACTAGTTAAATTCATATGGTATGAATATTTCAGTCATGTACAATTATTTGGACACTTTGAATGATCATCTAGTTACTACATGTAACTAGCTAGTTATAAGCTTAAGTGAAAGACACACCTTGGTCTTACTTACCTTTTCATTTCTGTGAAGTGCATGAGGGATGGGACGCTTGAGTGTTTGACTTCTTTCTTTCACCCATGCTTTGTAAGAAAGCATGCCACATGCATTTAAAGATGACATGCTCCTCTTACATATGCGTTAGTATATAAAGAAGAGTTTGAAGCAAAAAAAAGATAGTTTTTTTCAAATATTCTCTTCTTCTTTTTCTCTCCCAAAACTGTGAGTATGAGTGCTCGCTTCCCTCTCCCCTCTTGCATGGTGTAGTGTAGAATTAAGGTGTTATAAGTTGCTTCTTTTTTAAGGCTTATTTGTATAAGTGCTTTAAGGATTAAGATGTGCTAAATACAAGTGAAGACTAGTATCTTGAATTGGTTTATCCTTGCTTGATGGATACTTGTAGAGGAACAGGGCCAACCTTTGAGGGGTGCACATTGTGCAACTGAACAGGGCTCAAAACAATTATGTGTTATAATAGTATTTAATGGCCCAAATCAGTTAAGGTTATGAAAATTATTTTTCCGACAAGAAATCAGATATTAATGAAGGGGGAATGAAGATAATAAGTCCAATCGTTTCTCCCCTCCATTTCTCTAGGCTCTCGATCACTAGAATCACGATGGAAACCGAATCGACTTGCTGCAACGGTCTCAAGAATCAATCCAAACTCACCTTCAAAATTAAAATTGTCTATTTTATCACTTTTGTTGGTGATTTGTTTCATTAATTGTATTAAAGTGTAATGGGTTGACTTGTTGACCAAAATCAATCTTGATGAATATTAAACAAGTAAGAAAGGTGTGGAGTGCACACTTGTTTAAGTTTATTCAAAATTAAAAGTAGACTATCATTTAGGGGCGAAGCCCCTGAACGAACGGGGGTTCAGGGGCAGCACCCCTGGGAGTGGGGTCCAAGGGGCGGCAGCCCCTGGCTGGGGTCGAGGGTTACAAATGCATCAGAAATCCAAATTGTGAATATTTGACCCGTTTTTGGCTTTGCATTAATCCTTATAGAAAACCCGGATTTATGACAGTTTTTTACTGTTGGAAACTGTTTTATGACAGTTTTCAAACAAAGGAGGTATTTAACCAATTTTTGTCAGATTTTTTGGTACTCACGAAATTCATACATCTCATTCTTTGTTCTGAATCTTTTCTGAGTTTTATCCAATCAAAGATTAAGGAGTACCACCCAAATACTTTGATTTGAAAGTGAAATCACAATTTTCAGAATATCCAAATGCCTTTATTACCCCGAAATTCTAACAACTTTAAAAATCATATTTGGGATATCATATATCATCAGAAATCATAACTACAAGAAAATCACCAAATCATAATCATCTTACTCTTACCCTTTCACGAGTCTCTTAAGAGTAAAGATACTAAATCAGAATTGGTTAACCTAAAATCAAAATCCTCTTACTTTTACTCTAAGTCTGAATGACTCATGTTCTTTCAAAATCGTAATCCCTAAATCCTCCAGTAGTCCAGCTCCATTCTGACGCAAATAAATCAAGTAATTGCTTGCTTCATTATTTTTTTATTTTATTTTTTTATTATTATTTTTTGTATCTAAAATCATATCCTGACATTCAAAAATCAAGTAATTTGTTTTTTAGGCAGTGTTTGTGAACTTGGTGTTGTGATAATGATAGGTGTGGAATTTTTATTCTATGTTGTCAATTTGAAACAGATGTAAGGAATATAAAGGCAAGGCCATACAATTAACTTGTTTCACTATATGCATTGTAGTATATTACTAGACGAATTGTTGGAATGTTAGAAGTCCTGCTTATTACTTTAGATGGAGGGTAATCTTGGAATATTTTGTGGATGCTATACAGAATCCGATCGGGTGATGTTTTTGCTTATGGATTTTGGTATTTTGGGGCATTGGACGTAGGACTACATTAGTCTTTACATTAGGGACATGAAACATTTATTCTCGTATTTCTTTGGTGCCAACTACTTGTTGGCATTGGTGGTTAATAATATTGTTGATATAAAGGTCGTGTTCGGCACGGAGCTTTTGAGAGCGTTTGACAAAACGCTCCGTTTTGAACAGAAAGCCTTGTTTGGCACTACAAGCTTCTAGCGTTTAGTTTAAACAAAACGCTCCAAATCCAAATGCTACTTCATGTATGCAAAAATACATGGTGAGTGGCTCGTAAAAGCTTATGGTTAAATCGATACATGGAATTCACATTGTAGCATATTACTAAATGAAACCAAAAATTAGAATTTTATTTTATATATATATATATATATATATATATATATATATATATATATATATATATATATATATATATATATATATATTAGGGCCTATTTTCCTAAATTGCACGGGCCTCCAAAATCTCGTGGCCGTCCCTGAGAGGAACTCTCATTTATGTTGTTTTCATCTTGATCAGCTTCCAATCTCATGAGATGAATCAAAGTTTTCAAAAGTTATAGTTATTTTCTTCCTATGATTGTGTTTTAATTTTTCCAAGTTTTGCAAAAGGTTCATTTGATTTGATGGGTCTAAAATGGTTTTATTGATATTCATTTTCAAATGTTCATGTCGTTAATTTCATAGTTTTGATATTATAATTAAACTATATTTGAATATAAATCCAACATCTTTGTCAATTACAAAAATTGTATATGTAATTTACATAAAAGGTCTATGCACATTTGTTTACAAAAAAATGGTCACTGCCTAATAGAAATATAGATTGTGCCACATGCAAATGGGACATAAGTAAACTTCCGACCTAGTTCCATGCGAAACGAGGAAAGGGCAATTTCTAGCTTTCTATTATATACAATGTGTCATTTGACATATATATATATATATATATATATATATATATATATATATATATATATATATATATCTATTTTTTCTAAAATAATGTTCTTAATTGTGTAAGATAGTTTGTAAAAGAAAATGTGGATGGAGAAAGTGCTTCGGGCATCCACAATCCATTAAACTCTATATAGTTCAATGGATTGTCACATCATCTATTAAACATTTATACAACACCACCGACAACCCATTAAACACTTATTCAATCTTAATTATCACTTTATCATTTTTATTGAACCATTCAATGATCATTCAACTTCTCCATTCAACTCTATTCCATGTCATCACCCACACTTCATTCAACTCTTATTCAATCATACTTATCACCTCATTTAACTCTTATACTATCTGCATTGTGGATGCTCTAATATTACAAATTTTTTGTACTTGACTAGGTAAATGGTTTAAACAATTGTGTGATCGTTAGCAACAACATAAAGTAACGTTTAAAAAACGGTGTCTTTTATAAACTCATATTAGTATTTGTTTTATTTAAACGATGATAACACATGAATAATACATTAACAAATATTATTATTTAAATAGTTTAAGCAATATTATTAGTTTTATTTAAACGATGATAATACATGATTAACTATTAATAATGTTTAGACTTAGTTGTGCTCTTAAAATCAATTGTAAGTAACACACTAAGATTGGGTTGCTTGCCCGATCATCATAACAAAATTGAGATCATTATTAGTGCAAGTCACAACACCAACATGCATGTTCATTAGGCAACCATAACCATGTTATACCACCCTAGTGTATCATGTGACGAACAAAACAGGTACTCAACGCTACTTCAGATTGGAAAATTGACCAGTTAGCAAGAAGCCCGCCTATGTGAGAATACTACAACCGGTAGACACACCATACCGCTATTGCTAGACTTGAGCCCGAACATATTAATTGCCCAAACAGAAAAATATAAGATTGAAACCAACTGGGCGAAGAACTAGGGACAATTCTTTCATCCATGTTGGCTTTGTTCTTAGAGCATCCACAATGCATAGTTGAATGGGAGAGTCGAATGAGGTGGCATGCCTAATTGGCATTCAATGGATGAAACTCTACCATTATAGGATGTCATGTTGGCATTCAATAGATATGGAGTTCAATGGTCATTGAACTCTTCAATGGGAAAAATGAAATCTTTTAACTATTAAATATATATTTCATTGAACTCTATTGAGTTCAATGCATTGTAAGAGAATTAATATAGAGTTGTATAGTAAATAAAATGGTGATGTGTCAATCCATTAAACTCTAATAAGTTTAATGCATTGTGGATGCCCTTATTTGGATTCGGTTACTTTGATCCTGTAATGTTGGTGGTTGACAACCGTTTCCATAGTTCTATAAGAAGTTACAATGAATTAATTCGTTCGTAAATCCCTACAACGTAAGATCGATAAGCGTTTATATGACAATAAACAAAGAATATTAGGACATGCATCATTTCTATTTCTTCTATATTAATCTCATCATACACATAGATAAACACCAACCTTACTTAGATATAGAATAAATTATTGATGTTATTTAAATATGGATAGAGATTGCCGTGTTCTTAGTGCTTGTACAACTAGTCCCTTTTTGTCATCATACATGGCATGATTATTTCACAATGCAATGCAGACGCATTCCAATTATTTGATTAATATATGATATTCCAATGTTCTTCACTTGCTTATACTTCTTAATTCTTATAGTTAATTTTGAATAAAATAATATCAGAATTTATTAATTCAAATAGCTCAGAAGCTCTATGATCATTCTAAAGTTAAAATGACACCAACTATATATTTTGTTATTGTAGATGACAGTTTGAAAAATATATATATATATATATATATATATATATATATATATATATATATATATATATATATATATATATATATATATATATGTGTGCCCGCATAAAACGACGGTGTTCAATAGCTTTTTTTAGAGAATAGTTTCTTACGGGAAAATAATTATTAGATTTTATTATTAGTTATTATACAATAAAAAATTATAACTTTTAAATAAAATATTTATATTTATACCATATCTTTATATTGCATGTTTATATACTATTGATGTAAATTAATTAATATCGGTGTTTAGCTTAAGATATATAAATTAATTATTATGTATAAATTTAATATTTTAAAGTTTTCATTTTGCTCCAAGTTGAATTTCTCAATTATTTTCCTTAATTCAAGTCTTCAAACTTTTAGCAAGTACTAATGAATTATTTATGTATAATTGATTTGTATAAAAAGTTTTGAAACATATAAATCTTAAAATTCAAGATATGACTAATATTTTTTATAATATAGTGAAATATATATATATATATATATATATATATATATATATATATATATATATATATATATATATATGGAAAAATGAATATACCTACAAAGGATAAAAGCTTAGGTAATCAAAGTTATCATATTATGTCGTTTTGTATCATATATACATTGTAACCGTCCAATGTTTTTAAAATTCAATTCTTTACTAGATTTATTTCTAATATTTTTAGAAATTTTATCATTATCTTCCTATTACGTAATTTTTCTTTGCAACTATTAGAAATATAGTTTTATAGGTGTACGACAGAAAGATGTGATGTAAGCTTTATATATATATATATATATATATATATATATATATATATATATATATATATATATATATATATATATATATTGAAGGGTATATTTACTTTTCGTGTGTGTATATATTAGAAACGATATTTAATCAAGTGCAAGCCAAGGACTAGCAAAAGGTAAAAATGAACTATATATTACAAGGGGATACAAGCAAATCCATCCAATTGACTTTTTTATTTTACGTGCTTACTGATACACCGGTTAGTAAACCAACCGAAGGACTTCATTCTAATAGCATCAGAAGTAATTAACATTAATATGTCGTGTGTTTTTTTTTTTTTGTTAGATAGCGACTCGTTTCGAGTGGACCAAATTTCCCAACAGACCATACAAATGACCACATCCAAAGATTTGTGAACAAAAGTCTTCAAGTTGGCAGCAAAATTTCGTGGAAATCTATGAGAATTCTGTTACAAAATGGGGATTTCATTACAAAATTTAGACTATTAGGAGTGGGCAACGTCCACTCACGTTATTATCTAAAAACGCCTAAAAACGCAGTGGAACACTGCCCCAGCTTGGTGTTATTAGATGTTGTGTTATTAGGATGTGATAACGGGAACGGGGGATAACACCCAATCAAATCAATTTTTCCTCTTTTTCTCTCTATCTCTCTCATCTTAACATCATGTTATAACATGTAATAACATGGGGAACACCACCCCCACTTCATGTTATAACATGTAATAACATGGAACACCGTCACCCACACCCAATAGCCTTATATGTGGGAATTCCGTTACAAATAATTTTTTGTCAGAATTCCGTACAACAAAGTTATATGTGGCATATTCTTGTGTAGTTTGTTAGAAGTTCTGTGGGAGAAAATTACCTATGTGTTTGTTTCCACAGAATCCGTTGCGTGCGAGTTCAATGATTGTTTACTTTACTTTACTCACAAACATCATTCAAGTATTACATGTTCAAAAAACGCCATCAAAACAAGACATATGTTCAAAAAACACCAACAAAATACATATTTTGTTCAAAAAAACACAATTTCTATGGTTTGAGGTAACTTACATGGTTAGTCCCTAACTTTTTTTTTCTCTTAACCCGAACAGTCCTTAGTGTTTATATTTATTTTGTCTTTGGACTTTAATCGAGTTAAAAGAATAATATACCCTTATTACTTTCATTTGACATTTATTTTTATTACTAGTTAACTATTCATACAGTTGATATATTTATAATAAATAAGAACATAAAAATTGTATAAATAATTAATAAATTATAAAAATAATGTTAAATAAAAGTAATAAGGGTACATTAGTCTTTTAACTCAATCAAGGTCCGAAGTCGAAACAAATTTAAACTATAGAGACCGTTCGAGTTGAGAAAAAAAGTTAGAGATTAAACATGTTAGTTATCCCAAACCATAGAGATTGTGTTTTTTTTAACATAACATGTACTTGGTTGGTGTTTTTTTGAATATATGTCTTTGTTTGATGGTGTTTTTTGAACATGTAATATTTTTTTTTGGAAGCGGCAAACGAATTAAGTGGAAGCCTACTCGTAATATTTCAACGAGCACCCCGGGTTCGAGTTTTTTTACACGGCAAACCCAGCCCCCATAGGAATTTCCAGGGAAAAATTCCCCACATGTGGCACCACAATAGGTAGTTTAAGGGAATCGAACTCCCAAACTCACGCCCGATGAGGGGGGTCTAGGGAAAGAGAGGTTCACTAGGCAGATAGAGAAGGAAGGGCCAATAGAGAAGAATGTAATTGGATGTAACTATTCAGATTTTTTCGAGAATAAATCATTCTCTTAATAGATCTCGTCTTGTTCCTCAATCTTCGAAGAATGCGGCGTTGTATTATTGTAAGTTTCCTGTTACAAACATTTCCTTCAAGTAGACGACAAGTTTTAAATCTTAATGCGGGCATTCCTCCCTTACATGCATTTGCTTGCAACAGATTCTTACTAAGACCCCATAGACACGGTCTCGGTATCTTCACTGTTGCCCCTCTTCTCAAAACCCTTCGAGAGGAAGATGAATGTCAATGTGTCATTTTCTTCTTTCCCCAACTATTTACTCTTCTCCTTCACTGCACACTTTAGATAGATGTTTCCATCCAATCAAAGACGGCGAAGCGTCTCTAATCTAAAGGCCAAAGAGTGCTCTTTGCGCTACTACGCATCCTTACTCATAGTATATGAAAAGACGCTTATTCCATGAAAGAGGAGCGCAGCGGAGTCATGAACAAACAAGAATAGCCACTTCCTTATCTATGCTATTGACTTTCCTCCCCTCGTGGGAAGTAGTAAGAGCCTTTATCTAATCTACTATTGAACTATCTCACCTGAAAGTCAGTCGCTACCTTAAGGCATGCCTTGACTCCACTCGATGGGACTTGCTTTCCTAAAGAGAAGACGAAGAGGATGACACCGGGGATCGTTCTTACTAAAAGAAATTCACATGAGCTGCCTTGAGCTCGTAACTCAAAAATCGATGATTCTTGGCCACTGACTTACTGCTTTCACTCAAATGCCACTGATGCGTAAGACATTGAGTTGGACTATTTTCCTTCTGGTAATGCCTTTCCCTGTGGTCACCTTGCCCTTCTACTTACTGGCTTGACTATTTCGATGTAACAACGTAAATTTCCAAAACAATTTTTCATTTTTAAATCATACTTTCAATCACACGATAATCACAAAACATAATGTATCCACTGTGTCTTAATAAAACATGTCCCGGAATCTCAATAACATAAACTCTATAAGTGTGTACGGATCATGTCGGCGCCTTCCCGCGATCATCACTAGTACCTGAAACACATAATATAACAACTGTAAGCATAAATGCTTAGTGAGTTCCCCAAGATACCACATACAACACATACGCCTTTCCAGGCCATAACTCTATAGGATCTTCCGATCCATGTGTCTCAGGGGACTTCCGTCCCGAATCCCGGTAGACCTTCCGGTCCTACCCGTATCGACCTTCCGGTCCGTAACCACTTGACCTTCCGGTCCATATCATCTTGACCTTCCGGTCCATATCATCTTGACCTTCCGCTCCTTATCGTACATAACATACATAACACATACATATCACATAACAACATACAGCTCATACATCTCATAGCATATGAGACCTTCCGGTCACACATATGTACCCTTCCAGGTAGAGTATAGTGAGAAGACTCACCTCAATGAAGTCGGATAAACTTTCATGCTCAACGTCCCAACTTAGCCTCCTCCTATTATTCAAATAACATCCCCGATCAATATTCTCTCGTGATCTCATCTCTACAGATTGGGTAGAAGGCCATTCTACCCTTCCCTGAACTCTCTTGAATCAGTCTTGACCAGAACCCTAAGGTCAACGAAAGTCAACGGTCAAACTTTGACCCGACTCGTCGAGTGCACAAGGGCGACTCGGAGAGTCCATGCGGGTCCTCTGAATCCTTTCAGCCTCTCTTGGCTCGTCGAGTCATCCTTCCACTCGACGGGTTACACCTGTCACGAATCGCAGGGCAACCCCGACTCGACTCGTCGAGTCCACTTATGGACTCGGCGAGTTGCTCCCATAACAAGTCTCAAATGACCTTCTGAGGTCAGATCTGCTTCTCTAAACTATAGATCTGGCCTTCAAGTGCTCAAAGGTCACGTAAAGGTGCAACCTTTACGTGCATGCAACCCACATCAAGTCATAAATGGAGAAATAACTCTAAAAATGGCAACCTAGTCTCCAATCCTCCATGAACAAGCATAAAGCAGAATGGGAAAGGTTCTCTGGACCTCTATGGGTCCAGATCTGAGGTCTAACCCAGCAAGGGACCATAACCTCAACCTTTCAAGCCTATAAAGGTTTATAGAAAACCCTAAATCATAGATCTTAACCCAAAACAGAAGGGAAGTTCGATTTGATACCTCAATAGTGTAGATCTGAACTTGAAAACCCTGGATCCACAGCTCCCTTGACCTCCTCTTGTTGGAAACTACTTCTCTTTTGCTAAAACACACAAGAAATGGTGAATTAGCCTTCCTCTTGCACCACAAACGTTCTCTTTCTCTCTCTAGGGTTTCTCAGGGGTGAAGTGGCCGCAATGGAGGCTATAAAGGCCTTTAAATAGGGCACAAGCCCCGAGAATTAGGGTTTCACTTAACAGCGCAGACTCGCCGAGTCCACGCATCGACTCGTCGAGTCCTTCATTAAATCAGACCAGAAATGCACGATCCCACTCGGCGAGTCTGAGCGCCTACTCGCCGAGTCCCTCTCTAAAATTCAATATAAATACTTAAAATAAGATACCTGGGAATCCGGATGTTACAATTCTCCCCCACTAGAATCAGACTTCGCCCTCGAAGTCCTGGTCGGCAAACAACTCTGGATACTGCTCCTGCATCTCCAACTCCGGCTCCCAGGTCAGCTCGGACCCTTTCCGATGTTGCCACTGGACCTGCACCAGGGACACTTCCTTGTTCCTCAGAACCTTGATCTTCCGATCCCGGATCGCGATTGGTCTCTCAGCATAATTCAGGCTCGCATCCACCTGAATATCCCCCAGCGGTACCACCGCCGATTCGTCGGCTATACACTTCCTCAACTGAGACACATGAAAGGTATCATGAATCTGTCTCAGCTACTCATGTAGCTCCAACCGATAAGCTACCCTGCCCACCCTCGCGGTCACCCTAAATGGCCCGATATACCGGGGCCCCAGCTTGCCCCTCTTCCTGAATCAGATCACTCCTTTCCAAGGAGACACTTTCAGGAGTACGAAGTCTCCCACTTGGAACTCAAGCTCGGATCGTCGCCTATCCGCATAACTCTTCTGACGACTCTGAGCCGTCAATAACCTCTGTCTAACCTGTTGTATCTGCTCTGTCGTCTGAAGCACTATCTCAGTGCTACCCATCACACGCTGTCCTACCTCTCCCCAACAAATGGGAGTCCGACACCTCCTACCATACAACAACTCGAAAGGAGGCATACCAATACTCGAATGGTGGCTGTTGTTGTAGGAAAACTCAGCCAACGGCAAGTACGTGTCCCAACTTCCTCCGAAGTCCAACACACATGCTCGAAGCATGTCCTCGAGTGTCTGAATCGTCCGCTCACTCTGTCCATCCGTCTGGGGGTGGTAGGCGGTACTGAAATGCAACCTCGTACCCAACTCCTTGTGGAACTTCTTCCAGAACCTGGAAGTGAAACGTACATCTCGATCTGACACAATCGACATCGGTACTCCATGACGCGATACCACCTCCCTCACATACAACTCTGCCAACCTCTCAGCAGAAGAGCTCTCACTGATAGCAAGAAAATGCGCGCTCTTCGTCAGCCGGTCGACGATCACCCAAATTGCATCGACACCCCTCGCGGTCCTCGGCAATTTGGTGATGAAATCCATGGAAATCTGTTCCCACTTCCACTGGGGAACCTCAAGCGGCTGCAACTTGCCATGCGGACGCTGGTGCTCGGCCTTAACCTTGCGACAGGTCAAGCACCTCTCGATAAAACACGCGACATCCCTTTTCATACAGGGCCACCAATAATCTTTCTTCAGGTCCAAATACATCTTAGTGGCCCCGGGATGGATCGAGAACCTCGATCTATGCGCCTCCTCCATCAGAATGGTACGTGCCCCGCCTGCATACGACACCCAAATCCGACCTTGAAAGATCATCAGCCCTCGACTACCGGTAACGAACTCGGACACCTGCCCGATCACCCGCTCCCTCTTGCGGTTCTCCGGTATCACGGCCTCTGCCTGGGCCTCCCGAATGGTGTCCAACACCGGATTCATCACTGTCAGTCGCATGCAAATGTCTCGAATCGGGGCACTCTCCGCCCTACGGCTCAGGGCGTCAGCTACGACATTAGCTTTGCCCGGGTGGTACAGGATCTCACAATCGTAATCCTTTACCACGTCCAACCATCTCCTCTGGCGCATATTCAGATTGGGCTGATCCATCAAATACTTCAAGCTCTTGTGGTCCGTGTATATGGTACACCGAACCCCATATAAATAATGACGCCATATCTTGAGGGCAAACACCACTGCCCCCCAACTCCAGATCGTGGGTGGGATACCTCATCTCATGAGGCTTCAGCTGCCTCGATGCATACGCTATCACATGCCCTCTCTGCATAAGCACCGCACCCAACTTTGATATCGATGCGTCACAATACACCACAAAATCCTCCATCCCTTCCGGGAGGGCTAACACAGGGGCTTCGCATAACTTCTGGCGAAGTGTCTCAAACGAGGTCTGCTGCTCCGGACCCCATGAAAAAGCAACACCCTTCCGGGTCAACCTGGTGAGAGGCACGTCGATCTTGGAGAAATCTCTGATAAATATCCGATAGTAACCGGCCAATCCTAGGAAACTCCTGATCTCGGTGGGAGATCTCGGCACCTCCCAACTCATCACTGCCTCAATCTTGGCCAGATCGACCAAAATCCCATCCTGGTTGACGAGATGCCCCAAGAACTGGACATCCCGTAACCAGAACTCGCACTTGGAGAATTTGGCATAAAGCCTCTCCGTCCTCAATACCCCTGAGGATCTCTCTCAGATGCTCCTCGTGCTGCTCTCTAGATATCGAATACACCAGTATATCGTCGATGAACATGATCACCGAACGATCCAACATCGGTCTACACACCCTGTTCATGAGATCCATGAACGCTGCTGGTGCATTGGTGAGCCCGAAAGGCATCACCACGAACTCGTAATGCCCATAACGAGTCCTGAACGCCGTCTTCTGGATATCCTCATCGCGCACTCTCATCTGATGATATCCAGACCTCAGATCAATCTTGGAGAACCAAGATGCTCCCTGCAACTGATCGAACAAATCGTCAATCCTCGGTAATGGGTAACGGTTCTTGACCGTCAACTTGTTCAACTCCCAGTAATCAATACACATTCGGTGTGAACCATCCTTTTTCTTGACAAAAAGAATCGGTGCTCCCCAAGGGGAACTACTCGGTCTAATAAACCCCTTCCCCAGAAGCTCCTGAAGCTACGAGGATAACTCCTGCATCTCTGGCGGCGCAAGGCGATAAGGCGCCCTGGCGATAGGCGCTGCCCCCGGAACCAAATCGATGCGGAACTCTACCTGCCTCTCGGGAGGCACACCCGACAACTCCTCGGGAAAAACATCCGGGAACTCACGCACTATCGGAACGTCATCCATCGAACTTGGCCTCCCAGCGGCCTCTCGTGCGTCCATCACATATGCTACAAACCCACTGCAGCCCTGTTGTAAACTCTGTCTCGCTCTGACAGCCGAACAAATCGCCGACCCACATCGGGTACCCTCGCCGTACACCTTAAGTACTCCCCCAGTAGGGTCTTGTATCGTCACCAACTGTCGCTCGCAGTCTATAACAGCCCCAAATCGGCTCAACCAATCCATGCCCACTATGACACACACGTCCCCCATCGCTATCGGGACCAGATCTATTGGGAACTCAAAACCGAAGATCTCGAGTACACATCCTCCTATCACATCCGTAGCATACACCGCTCGCCCGTCAGCTATGGAAACTCGCAGAGGTCGACTCAACGCCTCTCGTCTGCTACTGATGTGTCGACTAAACGCTATCGACACAAATGATCGACTCGCACCCGAGTCAAATAACACTAAGGCAGGTACAGAACTCACAAGAAAAGTACCTACACATATCATCATATAAGCACAATATCTCAACTCAGCATAAATAAATAAGAATACATACCAGCCACTACATCGGGCGCTGCGCGGACCTCCTCCGCTGTCAACTGGAAAGCTCTCCCGCGAGCCTTCGGTGCCTCGGCCTTCGCTGGCCGAACCTCGGTAACCCTAGCAGCAGGGGCAGATCCCTGTGCTGATCCCTGATGTAACTGCGGGCACTCAGCCTTCCGATGGCCAGTCTGGTTGCAATGAAAACAAACCATAAATCCCTTGGGGCAATCCTTGGCGATATGCCCCTCCTTGCCACATTTGTAGCAAGCACCTGATCGACAGACCCCATCATGTCCCTTGCCGCACTTCCCACAAGTGCGGCCCTTCTGGCCTCCAGATCTCGTATCAGCGGACTTTGCCCGCTTGGCTGCCGGCTGAGACTGTGCCGGCCGCCAATCCATCCTCTGAGACTCGGTCTCCTCCTTGGCCTGAGTCTCCAACTCAATCTCCCTCTTCCGGGCATTTGCCTGGAGCTCAGCAAATGTCTGGTAAGTCGAGTTCGACACGAACTCCCGAATATCCCTCCTCAAAACGCCCAAATACCGCTCATGCGTGCCTGCTCAGTAGACACCTGCTCAGGGCAGAACATCGCCCTCTCATGAAACTTCCTAGTAACCACAGTAACTGAATCAGTACCCTGCTTGAGGGTCAAGAACTCCTGAACCAACCGTTCCCTCTCCACCGGGGGAACATACTCGTCTCTGAACATGGTGGTGAACCTCTCCCAGGTCACCGCTGAAATCTCTGCAAGAGTGAAGCTCGCCGTCACGAACTTCCACCAATCCTTCGCTCCCAAGCGAAGCTGGTTCAACGTGAACCGTACCCTCAGATGCTCCGGACATGAACACGTGTAGAAGCATCCCTCGATATCAGAAATCCATCTCATCGCAGCGATCGGATCCTACGTCCCGTCAAACTCTGGTGGCTTCGTGTTGCTGAACTCTCGAAGCAACAACGAGTCACCTCCCTGAGGTCTAGCAGCAGCTACAGCTGCAGTAGCTGCAGCAGCCGCAGCCTCAGTTACCGCTGCGTACCGCTCATCAAAAGTCTCAATCAATGTGGTCTTGATAGACCCAAACATCTCCGGAATCTCGGCTCGAATCGCCGCTGCCACCTCATCGTGGATCATCTGACGAAGCTCCTCGTCACTCACGCCACTCGGCTCAGGTCTGTGACGTGTCCCAACCATGATGTCTCTGAAATACAACATAAAAATATCAGAGACTCGCTCGAGCATACTTGCACTCGATAACTCAACCCTACTTGTTCCTTAGTACCCAAAGGATTCTTACTTAGAGTGCGCACTGCTCCGGTGTCTTCAGTAGTACGGGCCCTATACTACCGTCCACACCGCATCAGTATTCACCCTAAGTCCTCCTCCTTGGATCCCAGATCACAAGTACTCTATATCTCACTGGCATAGGCAACCCTTGGTAGACCCCTCATCAGCTCCTCACTGCTACCTACTCGCTCTCAAGCATCACATAGCAGCAAAATCCTTCCTAGGCTAAGGCATCACAAAATCAGGCCACTCTAGTCCTAATATGAATACCTAGCCAACTCTATCATGCATATCATATCATAACATATCTCATAACACATAATGTAAGGGTATTTTGGGAAATCACCGTTCAGGCGCTGGCTGATCGTACACACTGCTTCCTTCTGCCTTTCTCAAAATCTTTTACTCTCTTAAAAAAAATTGTTTATTTTATGAAAAACTTTCTCAATTCCTCAGTTTGAGTTCAGATTCATCCGAAGATGCACCCGAATCCCTCAAACCAAGGCTCTGATACCAACTTGTAACAACGTAAATTTCCAAAACAATTTTTCATTTTTAAATCATACTTTCAATCACACGATAATCACAAAACATAATGTATCCACTGTGTCATAATAAAACATGTCCCGGAATCTCAATAACATAAACTCTATAAGTGTGTACGGATCATGCCGACGCCTTCCCGCGATCATCACTAGTACCTCAAACACATAATATAACAACTGTAAGCATAAATGCTTAGTGAGTTCCCCAAGATACCACATACAACACATACGCCTTTCCAGGCCATAACTCTATAGGATCTTCCGATCCATGTGTCTCAGGGGACTTCCGTCCCAAATCCCGGTAGACCTTCCGGTCCTACCCGTATCGACCTTCCGGTCCGTAACCACTTGACCTTCCGGTCCATATCATCTTGACCTTCCGGTCCATATCATCTTGACCTTCCGGTCCTTATCGTACATAACATACATAACACATACATATCACATAACAACATACAGCTCATACATCTCATAGCATATAAGACCTTCCGGTCACACATAGGTACCCTTCCAGGTACAATATAGTGAGAAGACTCACCTCAATGAAGTCGGATAAACTTTCGTGCTCAACGTCCCGACTTAGCCTCCTCCTATTATTCAAATAACATCCCCGATCAATATTCTCTCGTGATCTCATCTCTACAGATTGGGTAGAAGGACATTCTACCCTTCCCTGAACTCTCTTGAATCAGTCTTGACCAGAACCCTAAGGTCAATGAAAGTCAACGGTCAAACTTTGACCCGACTCGTCGAGTGCACAAAGGCGACTCGGCGAGTCCATGCGGGTCCTCTGAATCCTTTCAGCCTCTCTTGGCTCGTCGAGTCATCCTTCCACTCGAGGGGTTACACCTGTCACGAATCGCGGGGCAACCCCGACTCGACTCGTCGAGTCCACTTATGGACTCGGCGAGTTGCTCCCATAACACGCCCCGAGAATTAGGGTTTCACTTAACAGCGCGGACTCGCCGAGTCCACGCATCGACTCGTCGAGTCCTTCATTAAATCAGACCAGAAATGTGCGATTCCACTCGGCGAGTCTGAGCGCCTACTCGCCGAGTCCCTCTCTAAAATTCAATATAAATACTTAAAATAAGATACCTGGGAATCCGGATGTTACATTCGAAGGATTCGCTTCGGCGGGTGATTTAACTAAAAAAGAATTTTTGAAAGTGGCACTCATTCCTTGCTTATTACCTCGTAGTGGGATATTTTTTGACAATCGGTCGTAGATTCCCGGCTAGGAACCTAGTCCCTTCTTGTGACAACAGAAGAGAAGGAATTTCCTTTTTTCTCTCTTTTTCGCCTTTAGCCTGGTCAAAGCAAAAAACCCACTACCAACTATGATTTCCATGAAATGCTAGTCGAAGATCCACTATTTACTTATTTCTAATAAGATAGGACCATCGGAAAGAAAGTCAAGTCGAATCTCGTGCTTTCGGGTGATTCCGCATTCAAATGCTACCCACGTGAATGCTAGTCAAATCCGTATGCCCAAACCACATAAGATAAGCTAAGCAGCTAGATCGATTTCAAACGTGTGATTAGTAGCTGATGCAGAAAAAAGAAGAACAACTTCTTCTTCTTCTATGATGACATCTGCAGCAGATTCAATGGCCTCGGTTTACACATTCTTTACTTGAAAAAAAGAGTGAAGTTAGAAGGATTCTCGTCAGAAGGTCAGGTCAGAAGTGGATTCCCGGTACGATACTAGGCTATGATTCCCTGGGAGAGAGAGAACTCTTATAAGAAAATGGGCCTTGAGCCTGCTTCATCGCCTTGACTTGATTCGGGTAAGTCAAAGTAATGTCTAGCCCAGCAAGAGCAAAGCGAGTTCCAGTGGTGGGCTGTCGGTCTGTTCCCAAAGAAGAGTAGCAATGCTAGATTAAGAAGGGGTAAAGCCATAACTCTGCCCTAAGCACTGAGCGTAAAACAAGCCGCGAAAAAGACTTTTCGGGTAGCCTTCCATGCCAAGCCAGCACATGGACCGGATTGGTACTCGAAGGGCTTCCCCTTCCTCGGCCCCTTTCTTCTGTATTTGACTGACCACAAAAAATATGATATGGTTTTACACTGGGGCCATGGGTCATAAACGAAAAATGCCTTTCATTTCGCTTGCCACAACGACCGGACAGGATAGGAGATCGCCTAACCTTCCAATTTATCTTTCTGAAGCAACTATAACGGATGGGCAACTTCCCTACCCACTGGGGATTTTTTTCCCCGTTCCAACTTCGGATTCTTGGAAATCATCCCCGGTTCTATGATTTAAGGTTAGGAGTTTCATTCTTAGCAAGATCCCCAACTATTGAATCTGTTGTCGTCGGCGGGGCTACTTCTTCTTCTTTCGAAATGAGAAGAATACCGTAGTCAAAGTAGGCCAAGTCGGTAACCTTCTCTGAAACTCTTGGGAGAAGGGCTGTAGGATTACAAAAGGCCTAACTTTTGTCGAAGGAATTGAGGTTGTTTCGGCTCTTGGAGTAAGGGGGAAGGGCTGAGTGCCGGTGAAATGCTTTTTTAGACTTACCCCGCTCAATGGAAATTTATTTAGGCAAGATCCCACGTCCAAGAGTCTGATTCTGATTCTGCTTTCACTCTTATCAAGGAAGGAGGCCACCAAACCAAAGGGGAGGTCTTTGCTTGCTTTTCCTATTAGAGATTCTAGTCTTTTTGTAATAACTGCTCTGAAGATGTTTTCAGGAATTCGCTAGATTGAGATCTGCAGGCTGGTGGGTACTTTGACTGAGGTGAAGAGAAGCCACCGGAGGTGAAAAGTTAGGCTTAGTGGGGCTCGAACCTACAATATCACCGTTATGAGCGGTACGTTTCAACCAATTAAACTATAAGCCCCTACGGATCTCTACATGCAATTCGCTCACTTCGGGAAGAGCAAACGGAAAGAGGAGGCCTTTGCTCTATCTGCTTCTTCCTCTCCCCAAGAATTAACAATTGGAAAAAGAAAAAGATTCTATATCTATTTTTTGTTTATAGATAGATATAGAATTGAATATATTATTATATAGAATAATATCTTGAAAAATGAAGTGAAGCAAGCGGCCCTTTCGCGACTCAAACTGCCGGTACGCTTTTCGGCTCGCAACCGATCAAACGAGCGGAGGCTCTCTATTTGCTTGCAATGCCGGCTCTTCACCTTTAGTTAGAAGTAGAAGTAGAGGGCGCCGTTTGCCTCACACTTCAGAAAAAGTAAAAAAGTATGGATGAAGTAAGAAAAAGTACATAAGGAATGATAAACAAAAACTTGGTTACGGGAACCGAAGGTTAGGCCAACTACTTTAGTATAGCTACACCTAAAAAAGTGTATTCCTACCCTTTCCCCTTTCTGTCAATGTTGCCAATTCCCAGAAGACTAATGTACCCTCGTGTATACAGTTTGTCCAACTACTTTCTTCCTCCGACTTCTTTAGCCACTTCCGACTTCCCCACTTCCGCATCTGTCGTATTCGGGAGAGCTTGCTTCGTGGAGGAGCATTTAGCAATGCTAGTAGCCTGGTGAGAGCTGGCTGTCTGGGGACATTTTAAGGTAGGGCTTGCTTCTCATGAGATTGAGTAAGGGAATCGGAAATGGGATCATAAACCGGGCGGGATTTTGGCACACGGAAAAGGGGAAGTGGATGGAGGGTGCTTCTCAGCTAGAGTTGGTGGTGGGGTCGCTATAGTGGCTAGGGTGAGTCTTCCTACACGGCTGGACGCCCGGCTCTAGACGAGAGGGGGTTACCACCACATCCTCTCCCGATAGACTCGAAGCTCTTCATAGTCAGGGGTGGTATAAAATCTTCTCTCAAAAAGAGACAGACCAGAGATGACAGAGGAAGGTATTCGGTTCAAAAAAGGATACGACAGTCAGAACAACTTCAGTCCAAAATTGACTAAGGACAGAAGCAAGCTACAAGCATTAGCAACCGCTTTCGTTTAATCTTTTGTAAAAAAAATAAGCAGCGAAGAAAACAAGACAGTAAGTTGTTGCGCTAACTCGCTAGCTCAGTAGCTTCGGTCTTCTACTACTAGTCTAATTGGTAATTAAATTATGCTTCAGTCTCTTATTTATTCGTATCAGAAGCTTGGGGATCATGCTCTCATGCTATCGGTCCCATCCAACACTTTTCACACTCGATGCCCATAACAAACCTCTATGCGGGGAGTTGCTCCTGCCAAACAAGAAGGAAAAAGCGAAATCAACTGCACTTTACTTTTTCGGATAGGTTTTCATCTAGAACTCTACCGGATGCTTGTACCGATCGTGCGAAAGTACCAAGCTAATATTGATAGGTCGCTAAGGAGAAACCCCTCAAAACCCCAACAAAGCGGACCAAAGGCCAAATCTGGATAGAAGTTCCAACTAGTAATCATCTCATTTCCTATCGACATTGTCAGAAGCTCAGTTCCTTTTCATCACAGGACAAGATCCGAGCAGAATCAGGGGACAATCGAACAGCTACAAACTAAGATAAAGAGTCTAAGTGACGAGCCTTTTAATGTCGGGTTAAGGCAATGGAAGCGAGAACATTCACGCGGAGAGAGATTGTTCCCAGCATGGATTCTTTGCCAACAGTTTCCCTCGAGCTAGCATAGGCATGGGATAGGCATTCAAATCACTATCTTAAAATACTGTATATAAGAGAAAGAGTGGCTCGTGCATCTTTTCTTAGACAAGTCTAGTAGGCAAGGGAATTGTTAAAGCAAGCATGAGCGGGAATGAGCAATGACTTGAGTTTCGTTCTGGAGTACGAGTGTTGAAAGTTTGTTCGAGCGGGGGTCTTTTTTTTTAATAGGAAAAATGAATGAAAATAAAAGCGGTGGCCGACAAGGCCCTTTTACCTAAATCCAATCTCTTGGGAAGCGAAGAGGACGGGTTTAAAAGTCGTTCGGTAAGATTCTCCCGAAGGTAGACATTTACCCAAGGCACTGATATTCTGACTCTCTCAATTACACGTGTTTGAGGGAGTTGAACGTCTTATTCTTATGAGTGGCCTATGTGAATATGAGCCAGGAGCAAGGATTCCTGAAAGTGAATTCCAGTTTAGGTAATGGGTAAATCTATATTTCTTTCAATTCCAAAGATGCCCTTTTTTACACTCGGGCCATGGGTCATGAAATATGCTCCGACACTACTTTCTTCGAATGCTTGAGCGCTTCTTTCTCATATCGATCATTCAATATCCTTGACATTTCAATAAGGGGCGCGTTAGCTAGGTCGTTTTCTTGCAGGAGTGCTAGCGCGCACCCTTACGTTTTCTTCGCTTGCTCTGCAGTACGAGCCTCATACAAAGCCGCGCCCCTTTAATATGATGAAGAGGGGCCACCCTCTTTTCTTTTCCGCACCAATCCTTATTTACTACTACATCTTTTTTGGGGTGTATAGCTCAGTTGGTAGACCATTGGGCTTTTAACCTAATGGTCGCAGGTTCAAAACCTGCTATACCCAAACCTAACTTGCACTATACTATGAGTAAGGATGCGTAGTAGCGCAAAGAGCACTCTTTGGCCTTTGGATTAGAGGTGCTTCGCCATCTTTGATTGGATGGAAACATCTATCTAAAGTGTGCAGTGAAGGAGAAGATTAAATAGTATGGGAAAGAAGAAAATGGCACATTGACATTCATCTTCCTCTCGAAGGGCTTTGAGAAGAAGGGCAACAGTGAAGATACCGAGACCGTGTCTATGGGGTCTTAGTAAGAATCTGTTGCAAGCAAATGCAAGTAAGGGAGGAATGCCCACATTAAGATTTAAAACTTCTCGTCTACTTGAAGGAAATGTTTGCAACAGGAAACTTACAATAATACAACGCCGCATTCTTCGAAGATTGAGGAACAAGACGAGATCTATTAAGAGAATGATTTATTCTCGAAAAAATCTAAATAGTTACATCCAATTACAAACTACACTAAAGTTGCCCCTTTTTCATGGAGATTTACCCATCACAGAGATGCATAGAGGAACAGAACGAACTTCATATATCCTTTTTCCACTCAATCCAGAAACAAGATCGGACGTTATTCCGGTTCGTCTCCATTTTAGTGAAACTCTTCCTCAAGCAAGGCAGCCGATAAGTCATCGAAGGATTTTTGTTAATAATGTAATAGTCAACATTACTTCTTTTCAAGTATCCCAAGGTGATTTCATATCTTTTAAAGAAAATGATACTCTAATCTATTCAGAAATAAGGAGATTTCCCTCATGAACACTTTCCCGTAAATAATATATGACTTCTCGGCAAAGACCTACTCCAGATAGGTTGAGGAGGCATAAGTCAATGATGATGGCATCGAATGCCTCTTTGAAAGGAAAGAAAAAGCTCTTGTCGCTATTATTGAATAAATAGTTAACCCAAACACAGAGTAGGCTTCTTGAATAAAAAGCTTTAAGCCTTTCGCTCTTCCCTTCCCAACCCCACTTTTTTCTTAACTACCTTATTCATGAACCTTTTACCCTTAAACAACGACAGTTATGTCCTATCCCCCATGGTTATGCCCGATTTAAATTGAGGAGAATGATTGGACTTAACCCTTTATACAGGCTTGCTTCTTTTCCGGTCCGGGCTAGTTCGAAAAACCTAGACTCCCATGGCTCGCTTGGAAAACGTTCGTACGTTGCTAACCTCTTATTCTCCTCCTACCCTTGAATTCTTCTTGAATCGAGGAGTTAAAGCTCAGCTGGGGTTGTTCCTCTCTCCGATGGATGAGCGGCGAATAGCATTATGATATGATTTCTTAAGAAAACCGCAGTGGGGCGTGCCCCAACCATAACCCAAGCGGGCCCAATGAGAAGAGACCCGCCCTCCCACTCTCTCTCATTTATTCAGCGAAAAAAACTACATAACGGGGGACCTTCCATTTAGAGGCAGCGAATCTACTTTTTTATGTTTTCGGGGGGGGGGGGGGATCTCTTGCATGACCAAGTACAAAGTAGAATAGACTTGTATAGAAAATAGTAATTCTCATTCTTTCCAATTCCAATAGGAAATATTATATCGAAGTCTTTTGGAACAACTTGCGGATTTTCCTTGTTTGTTTAAAGTGGAAAGCATCCTTTGGAGATCTTCCAAGGAAGATTCCCGATCTTTTTTTCGTCCTTGAAAGAATTTCTCTCAAATGACTTTTGTCAATTCCCATTCATCGTTGGGATAAAGGGATTTCATTTTGGCGATGATTTCATTTTTGAATTCAAAGTGTCGAATAGCTATATCCCTTAATTGGGCTTGTTGCTCTGCGTTGAACTCCTTTAGTGGCTTTAGAATGGAGTCTGCCCTAATTACGTCTTGAAGTTCTGCCTTAGGAAGTCGAGTTATTAGATAAGCCATTTCGTTGTCCTGAAGTTCAACGTTGATAAATTTATTGTTTGGAATTTGAATCCGTTGTTCATACACTATTTTTGGCAGTTCATTTAGATTAGGAAGAGACTCCCCCCTTTCTAGGGGCGTTCCTGGTGGGCCTAAGTGCAATTCCAGATCTGGATTGTCAGCGCATTGCGCTATTTGCACGACCCCTGTGAAATACATATAGAAATAAACAATACACGTAGAAATGGAAAAAGTTTTCTCAATCTTAGGTACCCATGAATCCCTACACTTATTATAGTGGAAATGCCATAAAGCGCGAACCAAGATCCGTGAGACGAAAACCAAAATAAGAATAAGGAAGAAAAAGATATCGTGATGTAAGTCTAAATAGAACACTAGAAAATTTTTAAATCGATAACAACATTTATAGAGCTTTTGCTCTATGATAATAATGAAAAGACCCATAAATAACGAATAATGAAACAATTCATATAGTTCAAGAAAGAGTCGTCTCATTTCAAAATTTATGTTTTGTTATTTCAATCATCTCTTACTGTGGTTTCAGGATGATTCACAAGAAAGGTGGCAGGATTCGAACCTACACTCTTCAGGTCATGAGCCTGATGAGTTGACCAATTCCTCTACCCCGCTTCTTTTTTATTAGAAAAGTTAAACTTGCATGTGTTAAGCATATAGTTTAAGTAACATGATTTCCCTTATTAGCGCTTTTATACTACCTATAAGCTTCAACCTTCCCTTCTCTTACTTAGATGGAGGAGAAAATAAGCAAGACTTTCAACACGGCTTTTCTTTATTTCTTTTCTTAATTAAGAAATTTCTAGTTAGACTTTGTTTCCTGCAACCAAGCTTTTCCTTTCCGAAATCGAGAAAGAGCACTCCTAAAAGTAACCGTTCTCTTATTCTATTATACGAGACCCTTGCCATGGGTGATAAGATTCCAAGAGACAAAAGCATATTCGATTAGCTACTTAGGATGAACCACACGGAGGCGATCTCGAACATCAAAAAGAGATATATAGAATTAAAAAAAGACACAATACCTTCCTAAGATAGATGGAGAAATCACCCTCTCTCCTAGAAATCTTGTTTACATGAGCTTTAGTAAGCCTATCCTGTAACATCCTATCCCCTGACTACCACTACGCTTGCTGCCAAGCCATCTCCGACTCCTTGAACGAGGGGATGAAAGAGCATGAACTAATCTCTAAACCGATGGACTTCTCTGATAAATGAGATTGGTTAGCTGCTCCCTCACAATATCGGTTCATTGACCGGAATAGAAGGCATCGAAATCTTCGAACACCCAATCCCCGAGGTTCCCCCCAAACCGATTCCTCTGGAATCGAATATTTTCATTTGATCCGACTTCGATCGGAGAAAGCCTCTGGAATTGGAACAGATGTGGTTCACCCGTCACCCGGTTGCTTATTGATCCCTCGGGTGGAGGGGGGTAAGGCAAATGTCACTCTATCGATACAATGTATTGAGCGACCACGATGAAGAGGGAGATGCTCCTTTACTTGACTGGAAATGACGGGTCGACAACTCCGAATCACAAGCTATTGACAACTAACTAAACTACTCCGGATGAGGGGTGAAATATGTCGCCTTCCTTAAAGTATACGCGCTTTCTCACTAAATTAAAATTAGGGAAGTTAAGGAGTTAATACCCCCACCCAGAAAGACGTCTTTTCAATTTTTTAAATAAGGCATGTAAGCCTCTTTATCCCTCCCGGTTCGGCAGCAGAAGCATTCTCAGCTCCCGAAGAAGATGAAGCTACTGAGATAGGAATTAGGAGCTGCTTTTCTGGCCGATAAAGCTATTTAGAAAGCCAACAATTCTATCCGTTTATTCCGAATATCTTAGATCGAACATCACAAGCCTTATCACCAGAATTCACAACTCACTCCCGACCGATAAGAGGCGCCTCTGTCCAACCTTGATAGTATTGAATGCTCCTTCCATCCAAGCATGAGAGTTGCATTTTATGGTCAGAACTAAATCCCGGGATGGTGAATTAGACTCAGCCTATGCTGGCCTTATACATCCGGGAATCTTCTTAATTAAGAGGGCCACCTCTCTTAGGAAAAACAACAAACAGGGGACAACCTCGTTCCCGAGTCTCATCAATCTCAATGTCTATGGGTCCACAGCCCGATTGAAAAAAGTTTAACATCCTGAACGAACTTCTTTCCTTAAACCCTCGTAAGGTATCTCTATCACTCGTTACGCCGAATCAATCAACGAGCAACCATAATTTTCTATCTTTAACGCTTCAGGCAGGTGGACTAGCTAACACAGCAAGGACTTACACCATATACTTCGTGCCCCTAATAGATGTGGAATTAGACTTTCTCTCTTCTATTTTTTTAGACGGATATCGAACTCCTTCTTGGATTCAAAAAATGTGGGAATAAAGAGTATTAACAGAAAATATTTCATCTTTCCTTGATGCGACAATAAATAGTCCTGACTTTCCTGAAAGCTTACTAAGGTGCGACAATAAATAGTCCTGACTTCAGGAAGGCGGGATAAGTTGTGATCTTATTCCTAACTTGGGATATAAAGTAAAATAACATCACTCATTGGCAAAGAGTATTCCATTGAAAAAATCTGAATAGCTACATCCAATTACATTCTTCTCTATTGGCCCTTCCTTCGCTTTATTCTCCCTTCGCCGTATAAGCATATCTTCACTGAAGCATCTAAGGTAAGAGCGCAGAATTTGACCCCCCTCAAATGGATGGATCTGGGATTGATTGCGGAACCGAGTAGAGATAACCCCGAACAGGTAGGAAGGTTAGCTGCTTACTACTGGTTGGAATGTAGGCAGGAGACAAGACAAGGGATAGGCTATGAGAATCTATTTCATCCGTCTTTCGATACATCCATATAGTCACAACCCTTTCTTCGATGAGTCTCCTTGCTTAAAACGTCCTTCTCTTGAAAAAATTTCTTACTAAACCGACCTTTCAAAATGGATCTAAGATAGCACTTGCAATCAACAAGGCTATCATCCCCAGGCAATACACCGATTCCGGCTTTTTCGGTGTGATCTTTTCACTTCCATCGTCCTTTTGAACCCAGTCGAAAGCGCTAAAGAAAGCAAATCTGCCAAGGCTATAAAATGGTTAAAGATACATTTATCTGTACAGGCCTGTTGAAATGCTTTAAGAGGTCAATACATTAGTCATCGGGAGCGCTCTTTGAAAGAGAAAGAACGACGTATCCACTCTTCTTGCTTGTTACAAATCGATTGTGCACAGTTCCATGGGCAGGTATAATAGTAAAAGAAGAGGACACAAGCACATTCATTGTCTGCTCTTACTGTTCTCGAATAGGCTCTTTCCGGTCCCTTTCTCCAAGTGTAGATGGCAGCAGTTATGCGCACCAGACCTTTACTTGTGCTATCGAAAAGGCAATGCAAAAAAGGAGATCTGTTTGGAAGATAGCTAGGGACTGTGATCCGGTAATACCAGTCAACTCCTTTTTTCGCTTATGTCAGGTAAATTCCTTCTATCCTAGTGAGGAGTATAGAAACATTATTTCCCTCTGAGCTTGACTTCCTTGGGGCTGTTGATATCTTGTTGTCGTTCTTCTCTCTTTCCTGTGCACACTACCTATAATAGAAGAAAATAAGGAATCGACTTATTTCTCTTGTGAAGCTCTCTCTTGTTTAGCGAAAGTCTTCTTTTTTTGCCTATGGATCTGTCTTCTCTTGAATTTGTTCACAGACGATTTATGAACACTTAAAAAAAACTTTTTTAGATTCGCCCTGAGTGAGGTTGAAAACCGTTAACAAGGCTACGAACCCTCTCGAAGGTTTACAGAAGAGTGCATGCTTCCCAGATCAAGAGTTTAAAAGAGAACCACACACAGAAAGAGCCGCTAGATAATAGGGTGCGGGGAATGCGCTCTTTGAAAGAATAGGCTTTGGGACTGTTGACTTTCGTTTTTGTGTTTATGCGGTAGAGGGATTCTTCCCCATCAGGCTTTACGGTTAAGGCTTCGATGGTTGGTGGCTTTATGGGCTTTGACAAATGCTTGTCTGTCTGGTCTGTGATTAAACCAATATCTCTCCGGTCTCTCGACTGTTCAGTTCTTAGTAGTAGGTCTTAGCTATAATAGGACGTATTGAACGACCGCGATGAAGAGGGAGATGCTCCTTTACGTGACTGGAAATGACGGGTCGACAACTCCGAATCACAAGCATTGGTCACCATGCTATGATTAGATTTTTGATCTGGTGGTACATGGCGTCAGAACCATTACAATTGGCACCACGTGCGCTTAGCGCACCAGAACTTCCAACGGTTCCTTCAGTAGGGGAATAAAGTTGTCTTATCCCCCTTTTTCATTTTAAAGAAAGCATTTAAGAGGAGGTTAAAAAAAACGACTAGTAAGATCAGGAAAGAAAACTCAATTGAGAGATGGGATTCATACCCAGGCAAAGGGAAAGCTAAAGCAAAGGAGCTAAGAAAAAACCTGCTGCAAGACCGGATCGGATGCCACAACCGGATTAGAAGCAGTTGAGTAGAAGAGACTAAGAATAAAACTTTGCTAGCTTTCGTTTTTTTGACACTTTTTATTAGAAAGAGTCCAGAGATCGGAAGGAACCTTACATAGGCAACTCCGATAGGCTCAGCATATACGGTGGGATTGAAAGAAGAAAACAACAATTCCTATCATCAAGAAACTAGGGCTTCGGCTCCATCAATGAATTAGTTTCCCCTATAATTGCTATTCTTAAAACCCTCAAAGAGCATTCTTCAAGTGGGGTACGCCTCAGGGCGATACTAATCCTTCTTACTAAAGCATAAAGAGTCGCTCATTGAAATGTGAAGGGATCAGTGTAGAACTCAACCTCGAACCTCGTGCGTATAAAATAACTAAGCAACTACTTTTAAGAATTAGTTGCGGATGCAGGTGCGTATGAATACTGAAAGAGTAAGGAAGTTATACAGGAAAAGACTCCTTGGTATGAAAGCTGGTAATTAATTTCACTCTGTATCGAGATGGTATACCCAACCAGATCTTCTTTCTCTGGTTTCAAACCCCCAACCGGTAACCAAACGAAGCAAGCTTCGGTAGTGGTAGTAGCTTCAAAGGAATTGGTAGTAGGTCTTGAATAGGAAAGCTTTCATAATGTATGAACTAAACCCATGTTGAAGAGCTTGAATTCTTTAGTAAAGGAATCTTAACTTGTTGACGCAGACCCAGATATAGGCTTTTCTTCGCCCGTGCATATGGCAGTTTCAGTCTCGTCCTGGCAATAGAGGGTGTGCCATAACAGGAAGGGCTATGGGGTTTGGAGTTTAAGCAGGAACTGGCCCAACCAAGCTTTGTACCTTTTGTTGGGGACAAGTAATCCCTTTGCTTTGTAGGTCTAGTTGCGGATTCCCGGATAGCTATAGTTTCACTAGCAAGTTTCGTAAGCCAGAAGAAGGCCAATGGGCAGGAGGAAGGTCGGTCTGTCTGACCTGTTGATGCATGACTCTTTAAACTGTGATATTATTGTATTAAACCTACTTTCTCGGAATATATTTTTTCACCCAGCCCAGCGTGTCGACGTCATCGGATGCCAACAAAAAAAGTGTAACTATCAAGCGCTAAACCGGATCTAGACTATCATTGAAACAAGGAGAGGGCACATTCTTATCTGGCCTGGCTGGGATCGTTCACCATAAAGGTAAAGGTCCTCGGGCAAGGCAGCTCACTCATCAATAACAAGTTCTAGATCGGATGATGCCCCTTTTTATATGGCTTTTTTTTTCTGCTTCTTCTTTCTCTTCAAGTTCTATCGATGCCCAACTCATAGGGAAGTATGAAAAGGGCTTATTCTCGACTATTTCCAATATCAACAAGGTAAGGCAAGGTGGAACTTTAACTAGACCCCGGGCTACATGTAACACTAGTCAAAATAGGTCAATAAACAATCACATGTGATTATGCCAATCATGTAATGTGATTTTGTTAAACTAGTAATGTGATAAGAGTGCTATGTAGTTCATGATAAATTTTAATACAAATATGAACTTTCTTTATGATACAACTCAAAGTATATGTCCATACGATTCCAAAAATATAGAGAATGTCTGAATCTGACTTCGCATGAAGAAGTTATGATAAACCGAACACTATAAATCTCTATAATAAGAGGAATTTAAGATAGACTTAGAATTAGCTATTGGAGTCTAAAAGAGAGTTGTATTACTTGTAAATACCTACGCGTGCATATAAAGAACGTCAAAAACAGAGTTCGTATGTGAAAGTTACGACCTTCCGAAGATTCAACTGTCAGAAACTCTAATCTGACTGAACTCACGACGTGAGCACAGAACTCACGACGTGAGGAATCATTTTGCCACATCTCGGAATCTAGAAGGTGTCTGACATGGCAACGAAGGGATAAGATCCAAACTCACGATGTGAGCAAGGATATCTCACAACGTGAGGAGTCACATGGCCACCTTCCGAAGCTAGGGACGCAAATGGCAAGTCTACGGGATGAGCATGCATGACTCAGAACGTGAGCCTTATAAAACTCACGACGTGAGAGTCCAAAATCCTTACTATAAATAGCAGGTCCGACTTCAGCCATTCTTACACCTAAACTTCCTTCTCCTCTCTCCTTTGCTGAGACCATCTTGCATCTTGAGCCCCGACGACCTTGTACGCTGACCGTTTCTGCTTAGATTACATAAAATCACGCTACTAGGGTAAGTTTCACGGCCCCGCTTTCTAATATTTCGGGGAAAAATGCATGCTAAATATTATATATACATTATTATTATGTTTATATGATAGTATATAGTTATATTAGCCGGGTATTGTTGTTCTAAATATAATATTTTGAATATATACAACTATTATCAACTTGTCGGCATGTTATTTTACTAATGTAGATCTTGAGTTATACTTAGGATTCTATATATATGTTGTGTGCGATATAGTTCCGAAGTTATATTCGGAAGTTTTATTTGTTAAGTTATAAAGTATGTTGCTATTATTGGTTTTATGTCAAGATAAAACTGGGTATGTTATATGTTGTTATTGTTAGTTTTATGTCAAGATAAAACTTAGTATTGTTATTGATAGTTTTATGTCAAGATAAAACTAGGAACGTTATATGTTGTTATTATTGGTTTTAGGTCAAGATAAAACCTGGTTTTACTTCAAGATATAGCTGTTATACTGTCTAAATGTTATGAAGTTAGGAGTAATGTTTAAAAGCATAGTCTAGTGACTTAGGGTTTTAGACATGAAAATGCTTTTGTTGTTAGATCTATAGGAAGCTGTCGAAGTCTACATGAGTAATTGTATTCATCAACTAAGATTGGGGATCTTAGCGGAAATCCTCTGAACTGTAACCGTTAATCCCGTGTGAGCGAGGAAGTCGTGTATACTTAGTATACGGGTTGACCACCCCACTTGTGACTGTTAGTTACAGTCAACCAAAAGCGAGTGATGAACTATCCTTTTACTTGTTATTGTTTCGGCATCGATGAAGCGTACGGTGTTGTTCTCATGGTAAATCATGAGTGTGTTTGTTTCTCATGGTAAATCATGAGTGTATTTTATCAGAGGTATTATGTCACAGCCGCGGTTACAGGCTCATGGTAGCAAATTATTAGAAGCATTATACTTTTTCATATACAAGTATTAATGTTAAGTATAAGTTTCCCCCTACTTATACCTTAGGTTTAAGGAATGTTTAGGTATAACACTTAATTGATAAGTAAACTATCATACCTAATATACCTACTAAATGTTGGAGAGTCAAAATGATACTTTCAAAACTAAACTTTTGAACGTAGAAAAATGTATTATTTTATGGAGTCAAAACCTTTGGACTCACCAACTTTATGTTGACGTATTTTAAAATGCATGCGTTTTCAGGAACTTGAAAAGCGGGTATGTATTCGAACTGAAGAAGTTTGACTATTACCTTTCTGTTCTTTAAGAAGTATGCCATAGTCGGATATTATGTAATAGGTTCTAGAAAAACAGTTATGTAACTTTCAGTTATCAATAAAGGTATGTATTTTCTTTAGTACTGTTCAATGTATGTTATATAACTGTGATACGAAGAATGATGTTACACCACCCGGTGTTTCCGCCGATGGCTGGGGGTGTGACAGAAATTGGTATCAGAGCTATTAACTATAGTAAACTAGTACTTTCTTAGGAAAGCACGACTATAGTTTAAGGCTTACTCTATTAGGTTTAGGTATATCCCTTAGCCTACAATAAAAAGTATTATTAGTTATTCTACTGAAGGACTACTTACGGGAGCGGTGTCAAGGATAGACATGTCGATTTGGGTTGCTGGATTCCAGAACGGCTATATGCTAAAATGATCCTGCCCTATCGACTGTCCTGACTGGCCGGAGCCTTATCAAATAGACGTGAAGTAACAAACAATAGTTAAAGCGTGAATACAATAAATAAGAATATAGAGTCATATATAAAGACTCAGACCCGCGATGAGAATGCACCTTAATACCCGTAATGTTTTTGATCTCAAGGATTTAGATCAAATATTCCAACTAAAGTTTATATGTGCGTATATCCTATCACAATTAGGTGTAGGTGCGCAACTAAATTTTATTATGATCAGATCATATGAACTATTTAATTTGGGAGTAATATTTGATAGACTAAACTCTTAGTGAATCCAAAACGTATAGGAATTCGACATGGCACATTCACGAGAATGGATAATCATCGAGGATACGGATGAAGAAGAGGAAGTTTCATTCCCCATGATGGTAGGCGATCCTTACTACCCTATAAATCCAACCACCTTTCATCCAATACCTTCTGACGATGGAGCACCTTTACCCTCCAACGAATGGGAAGAGAGTGAACCAATGGAAGAGAGCGAATCAATGGAGGAGACAGAATCGTTGGCATCATCTTTACCACCAATGAACACTCTTTACCGTAAAGTTCCAGGAGGAGCAAAAATGAAACGCACGGCAAGTAAATCGATACCGATATGGCAAAAGATTAAGAAGAATCAGAAGACGACATCTTCAGGAAGTCACAGAGTTCAAGATGAACCTGCACGGATCTCACAAACCGTTGATAGGTGGGTGGCGGAAGAAAGAGCTGCTAAGATGTATGAGACTGGTCAATCATCTCGACCACATCTCCCACATTATTCCAAAGTTAACACTTTATCTCAATTGTTTGAGAAAAGTGTGAAAATTGAAGATAAGATGGAAATTGTCGAAGGAAGGGCTACTCATCTCTCTGGAAGAATACGAAGGCTAGAAGGACAAAGGACGCGAGATCAGGAATCGGTGATGGATGCCCATCATCGTATAAATTTTGCCTATAACGACATGATTACTCACGATGCAAGGATTGCAGAGATAGAACTCTACAATCAAACCTCAAGAAATGAAGAACGCACGGGAAGTCTTGAGCAGAGAACTCAAGCACTTGAGGAGCAAGTGGTTAATGTCACGGACATGCTAGGTCATCACCTAGGTTACTGGTAGATAAGTTAAAACTAGTGGTTGTGTAAATAGAAAAATCAGACTAGTTAAGGCAAGAAGAGGAAAGTTTATAATAAGGATGTAGAAAACCTTGCAAATTTTGTAATGTTTATAGAAACGTTTCTCTTATAAGCCTAAATAAACTGATGTAACCACCGGTAATAATATGAAGCATATATTACAGTAACCATTGTGTTATCCATTATGTTCTACACTTTGAAGAATAATTGAAGTATTTAGTACTCGTGTATTAAATGATTAACAAAACTCATAAAATTCTTATTATTTTAGGAACTAAAACAAAATGCCTAGAAGGAGTAGTGCTCGGCTAAACCCTAACCGACCATCAGCACCACAACAACAACCAACAGAACCAAACCCTCCAATAAATACAGCACCACTAGAAGAAATCATAGATCAAAGAATTGTTGCGGCTCTATCTAATGTCACAAGAGATGGAGTTAGAAATGAAGGCCATGTAGGGACCGCTAGAACGTGTACCTACAAAGATTTTATGAATTGCAGGCCAAAAAGCTTTCATGGAAATGAAGGGGTAGTTAATTTGACTAGGTGGATAGAAAAGACAGAGTCCGTCTTTCAAATAAGCTTCTGTCCAGATGATTGTAAAGTACGATTTGCAGCATGTACTTTCGCTGATGCAACACTCACATTGTGGAACAACCATGTGAATACAATGGGAATTGATACTGCAAATTCCATGAAATGGGAAGAGCTAAAAATGATGCTAGTAGAGGAGTATTGTCCTAGGGAGGAAATACAGAAGTTGGAACAAGAATTGTGGACCCTAACCATGAAGGGTTCAGAGATAAAAACTTATACCGCTAGATTTAATGATCTTGCAGTAATGTGTCCAACACTTGTAACCCCTAAATATAAAAAGATTGAGCGATATATCTGGGGTTTAGCATCGCAAATTAAAGGTATAGTGATCGCATCAAAGCCTACGACCTATGACAGCACCAAGAGAATAGCTCATCAGCTAACCCTCACAGAGATCCAAGGATTAGAAGTGGTATCAAAGGCTGAGTCTCCCAAATCTGGAACAAACAAGCGCAACATTAATAGGAAGAATCCTAAACAATCATCTGAGAAAAGACAAGAAGTGGCAACCAATTATGCAGCCACAACAGCAGTACCTACACAACCAAAATCTTCATGGTGCAATCAGTGCAACCATCATCATCCAGGTGACTGTTTTGTCTGCATGAAGTGCAAGAAAAAGGGGCATACTGCTAGTTACTGCAGGAGCACAACACCTGCAACAGTCGATCAGCAAACCAATAATAGGACATGCTGTGGTGAAGGAAGAAAATGCTATGAGTGTGGGGAGGTTGGACACATCAAGAAAGAATTTCCAAAGTTAAGGAGTCAAGGAGGCATAGGACGTGGCATGGTGTTTGTGATTGGAAGCAGAGAGGCTATCCAGGACTCTTCGGTCGTATTTGGTACGTTTCTTATAGATAATTTATATGCTACTATACTCTTCGACTCTAGAGCAGATCGAAGTTTTATAACTCCGACGTTTAGAAAATTGTTAAGTCATAAGTCTAGCAGATTAAAAGAAATCTATGAAGTAGAAATCGCTAATGGTCAAACCGAGAGACCACATGAAATCCTAGAAAACTGTCTGTTAACTCTTAATAACTACCTTTTTCACGTCAACCTCATGCCAATGCCTATTGGTGGTTTTGATGTCATAACTGGCATGGATTGGTTATCTTCACACCGCGCCGGAATTCTATGTCATGAAAAAGCCATATGACTACCCTTACCAAACGGCGAAGCCCTGATTATCTATGGTGATAAATCTGGGAAGAACCTCAAAGTCATCTCTTGTACTAAGACCCAGAAATATCTACATAAGAAATGTAGTGCATTCTTAGCCCACATTGTAGATAGGAAGAGAAAGACAAAAGAAATCAAGGACATAACTCAAGTATGTGATTTCCCTGACGTGTTTCCTGAAGATCTACCTGGAATACCTCCCGTCCGACAAGTCGAGTTTTGAATCGACTTAATTCCAGGACCAGCACCAGTAGCGAAATCTCCTTATCGGTTGGCTCCATCCGAAATGCAAGAATTGTCTAGCCAACTACAAGAACTTCTTGACAAAGGCTTTATGCGACCAAGTTTTTCACCTTGGGGAGCACCAATCTTGTTTGTCAAGAAGAAGGACGGATCCTTTCGAATGTGTATTGATTATCGAGAGCTGAACAAGCTAACGATCAAGAATCATTATCCACTTCCAAGAATTAATGATCTATTCGATTAACTGCAAGGATCCAGCTACTACTCAAAGATAGATCTTAGATCAGGATACCATCAACTCAGAGTACAAGAAGATGACATTCCAAAGACAGCATTTAGAACTCGTTATGGTCATTATGAGTTCTTAGTTATGTCTTTTGGATTGACCAATGCCCCAACAATGTTTATGGATCTCATGAATCGTGTTTGCAAACCATACTTGGATAAATTCGTGATCGTATTTATCGATGATATATTGATATATTCACGAACCAAGGAAGAACATGGTCAACATCTGCAAATAATCTTGGAACTACTAAGAAAAGAAAAGTTGTACGCTAAATTCTCCAAATGTGAGTTTTGGTTTAGAGAAGTACAATTTTTAGGTCATGTAGTTAGCAATGAAGGAATTCATGTTGACCCATCCAAAGTTGAAGCAATCAGGAATTGGGAAGCACCAAAGACGCCAACAGAGGTGCGTCAATTCCTAGGACTTGCTGGCTATTACCGTAGATTCATAGAGAATTTCTCCAAAATAGCCAAGTCGCTTACAACACTAACCCATAAGAATATGAAGTTCAACTGGGAAGACAAACAAGAAGCTGCTTTTCAGAAACTGAAGCAAATGTTGTGTAGTGCACCAATCCTATCCCTTCCAGATGGAACAGAAAATTTCGTTGTATACTGCGACGCATCAAATCAAGGATTGGGATGTGTGTTGATGCAAAGAGGAAAAGTTATCGCCTATGTATCACGACAATTTAAGGTGCATGAGAATAATTACACTACCCATGATCTTGAATTGGGAGCTGTAATTTTTGCACTAAAAATTTGGAGACATTACTTATACGGTACTAAGTGTACTAATTTTACCGACCATAAGAGTCTCCAGCACATCTTCAACCAAAAAGACTTAATATGAGACAACGAAGATGGGTCGAATTGTTGAATGATTACGTGAGATTCGTTATCATCCCGGAAAGGCAAACGTGGTAGCAGATGCCTTGAGCCGGAAAGAATATATTAAACCCCGTCGGGTACGAGCATTAACTATAACTATCCATTCTAACTTTACCGCACAAATAAGAGAAGCTCAACTTGAGGCTCTAAAAGAAGAAAACATCAAGAATGAAGCTTTGCGAGGAATGGAAAAGCAACTTATACAAAAAGATGACGGAACGCGACACTTTATGAACCGAATTTGGACGCCTATGTTCGGTGGAGTCAGGGACTTGGTCTTAGAAGAAGCCCACAAGTCCAGATATTCGGTGCATCTAGGTTCTGACAAAATGTACTTAGATTTAAAAGTACATTATTGGTGGCTAAACATGAAGGCAGAAATTGCTACTTATGTGAGCAAATGTTTGACTTGTTCTAGAGTAAAGGCAGAACATCAAAAGCCTTCAGGTTTACTTCAACAACCGGAAATACCTGAATGGAAATGGGAGCATATATCAATGGACTTCATCACTAAGTTACCTAATACTCCTAGTGGGTTCGACACTATTTGGGTAATAGTCGATAGATTGACTAAGTCCGCCCATTTCTTACCAATTAAGGAAACGACAAGATGGAGAAGCTGACTAGAGTTTATCTTAAGGAAATTGTCAGATTGCATGGAGTTCCAAATTCTATTATTTCTGACCGAGATAGTACATTCACTTCACGATTTTGGCAATCTCTACAAAAATCCTTAGGAACACGTCTAGATATGAGTACAGCTTACCATCCACAGACTGATGGTTAGAGTGAGAGAACCATTCAGACTTTAGAAGATATGTTCCGAGCCTGTGTAATAGACTTTGAAAATGCGTGGGATACTCATTTACCGTTAATTGAGTTTTCCTACAATAATAGTCATCACACCAGCATCAAGGCTGCACCGTTTGAGGCTCTTTATGGACGAAAATGTCGTTCCCCAATGTGTTGGGCAGAAGTTGGAGATACACAGATGGCCAGAGAACGTACAGGCAATACCTTACGAACTGGACCAGAAATAATCCACGAGACAACTAAAAAGATTGTGCAAATTAAGGATGGATTAAAGGTGCACGTGATTGTCAAAAGAGCTATGATGACGTAAGCCGTAAGCCTTTAGAATTACAAGTTGGAGATAAAGTAATGTTGAAGGTCTCTCCTTGGAAAAGCATAATTTGATTCAGGAAACTAGGCAAACTAAACCCACGGTATATAGGACCTTTTGAAATTCTAGCAAGAATTGGTTCTGTCGCATACCAACTTAAGTTGCCTCAAGAACTAAGTAATGTGCACGATGTTTTTCACGTATCAAATCTCAAAAGATATCTTTCCGATGACAGTCTTGTTATACCTCTCGAAGAGATAAAAGTCAATACGAAACTCAACTTTGTAGAAGAACATGTTGAGATCATGGATCGAGAAGGCAAACGATTAAAGCAAAGTCGTATCCCATAGTGCAAGTTCGATGGAACTCTTTACGAGGACCTGAATTTACTTGGGAACATGAAGATCAGATGAAAGAAAACTACCCCCAACTTTTTGACAAAACCCCATCCATAAGATAAATTTCGGGACGAAATTATTCTAACGGGGGGAGAATGTAACGCTAGTCAAAATAGGTCAAAAAACAATCACATGTGATTATGTCAATCATGTAATGTGATTTTGTTAAACTAGTAATGTGATAAGAGTGCTATGTAGTTCATGATAAATTCTAATACAAATATGAACTTTCTTTATGATACAAGTCAAAGTATATGTCCATACAATTCCAAAAATATAGAGAATGTCTGAATTTGACTTCACATGAAGAAGTTACGATAAACCGAACACTATAAATCTCTATAATAAGAGGAATTTAAAATAGACTTAGAATTAGCTATTGGAGTCTAAAATAGAGTTGTAGTACTTGTAAATACCTACGCGTGCATATAAAGAACGTCAAAAACGGAGTTCGTATGTGAAACTTACGACCTTCCGAAGATTCAGCTGTCAGAAACCCTAATCTGACTGAACTCACGACGTGAGCACAGAACTCACGACGTGAGGAATCATTTGGCCACATCTCGGAATCTAGAAGGTGTCTGACATGGCAACGAAGGTATAAGATCCAAACTCACGACGTGAGCAAGGATATCTCACGACGTGAGGAGTCACATGGCCACCTTCCGAAGCTAGGGACGCAAATGGCAAGTCTACGGGATGAGCATGCATGACTCACGACGTGAGCCTTATAAAACTCACGACGTGAGAGTCCAAAATACTTACTATAAATAGCAGGTCCGACTTCAGCCATTCTTACACCTAAACTTCCTTTTCCTCTCTCCTTTGCTGAGACCATCTTGCATCTTGAGCCCCGACGACCTTGTACGCTGACCGTTTCTGCTTAGATTACATAAAATCACGCTACTAGGGTGAGTTTCACGGCCCCACTTTCTAATATTTCAGGGGAAAACGCATGCTAAATATTATATATACATTATTATTATGTCTATATGATAGTATATAGTTATATTAGTCGGGTATTGTTGTTCTAAATATAATATTTTAAATATATACAACTATTATCAACCTGTCGGCATGTTATTTTACTAATGTAGATCTTGAGTTATACTTAGGATTCTATATATATGTTGTGTTCGATATAGTTCCGAAGTTATATTCGGAAGTTCTATATGTTAAGTTATAAAGTATGTTGCTATTATTGGTTTTATGTCAATATAAAACTGGGTATGTTATATGTTGTTATTGTTAGTTTTTATGTCAAGATAAAACTTAGTATTGTTAATTATAGTTTTATGTCAAGATAAAACTAGGAACGTTATATGTTGTTATTATTGGTTTTAGGTCAAGATAAAACCTGGTTTTACTTCAAGATATAGCTGTTATACTGCCTAAATGTTATGAAGTTAGGAGTAATGTTTAAAAGCATGGTCTAGTGACTTAGGGTTTTAGACATGAAAATGCTTTTGTTGTTAGAGCTATAGGAAGTCGTCGAAGTCTACATGAGTAATTGTATTCATCAACTAATATTGGGGATCTTAGCGGAAATCCTCTAAACTGTAACCGTTAATCCCGTGTGACCGAGGAAGTCATGTATAATTAGTATACGGGTTGACCACCCCACTTGTGACTGTTAGCTACAGTCAACCAAAAGCGAGTGATGAACTATCCTTTTACTTGTTATTGTTCCGGTGTCAATGAAGCGTACGGTGTTGTTCTCATGGTAAATCATGAGTGTGTTTGTTTCTTATGGTAAATCATGAGTGTATTTTATCAGAGGTATTATGTTACAGCCGCGGTTACAGGCTCATGGTAGCAAATTATTAGAAGCATTATACTTTGTCATATACAAGTATTAATGTTAAGTATAAGTTTCCCCCTACTTATACCTTAGGTTTAAGGAATGTTTAGGTATAACACTTAATTGATAAGTAAACTATCATACCTAATATACCTACTAAATGTTGGAGAGTCAAAATGATACTTTCAAAACTATACTTTTGAACGTAGAAAAATGTATTATTTTATGGAGTCAAAACCTATGGACACACCAACTTTATGTTGACGTATTTTAAAATGCATGTATTTTCAGGAACTTGAAAAGCGGGTATGTATTCGAACAGAAGAAGTTTTACTATTACCTTTCCGTTCATTAAGAAGTATGCCATAGTCGGATATTATGTAATAGGTTCTAGAAAAACAGTTATGTAACTTTCAGTTATCAATAAAGGTATGTATTTTCTTTAGTACTGTTCAATGTATGTTATATAACTGTGATACAAAGAATGACGTTACACCACCCTGTGTTTTCCGCCGATGGTTGGGGGTGTGACACTATGCCTGTTTCTGCTTTAGTAGTTGTCTCTATTTCTCTGGTACGGTTGTTTCTGTAGTTGCAACAATCTCCTCTTTCTTATAGGATCCATTCTCCGGGATATTGACTTTCTAGATAAGGGGAACTAGCTCACTAGCCAATAGGAGTCTAGGGCGGAGTCGGTAAACCTTCTTTCTTCTTTTTCCGGTGAGTCGGAGACAAAGCACCTAGATAGGGGCCCGTAATGGCACACTTACTCTATGGCAAGAGAGAGAACATAAAGGGCATCAAGGGGGTCATCGGATCGGATGGGAAAAGAGCATATAGAATTGATTGATCTTTCTTCCTAGCCTAGTTCAATGATTCCATTATATAAGGGAACTTCTTTCCCATGCCCATGCTCGGCTGCTCGTTCAGTCATTCATTCTATTCTGTCTTAATTGCTTTCTAAAGGCAGTAATCACATAGCAAGGTTGCCAGGTCGTCTCTCACTAACAGAATTTCCTGAGGCTGAGTCTCCGCCCATTGAGGAGTCTCTTTTTTATTCTGTTTCGACAGCTTTTTCTGTTTTCGTTTTTGGTGTCCCACCTATAAAGATCGATTTTCTAGTTGATGGATATTGACCACTAGTGGCACACTCGATAGATTCCTCATCTATACCTTTTATTGGGAAAAGAAGGTCTCGAGCTCCAGTTGAATCCGAAAAATAAGGTTAGGGAGTCGCACTAAAGGCGGAGGAAGAAGCCCCTAACGTGGTCAAGTCTTGTGCAGTACTATTGGATACGCCAGTTGAAGATGCCCCATCAATAGCAAGAAGAGAAAGAGCATACTCGCCTGTCTAGAAAGCAACCCTGCCCGCGTCGAAGACAAGTATGGCATCGGATGTCTATAGTGCTTGAACAAGTCTGTCATCGGTGGGAAAAGAGTGAGCTCAATCTGTCTCTGGTGGCGCTCATGTTGGCAAATCCATATTGTAAAGCTGAGAGGTAAAGAGCTCCAGTGCATTTGAAACTGGTGATGTAGCTGCTGAAGCTTTGTTTGTGGCAGTCGTAGCAGTATAGTAGATAAGAAATCTCTTTCTTAGATATATGAACCGAATGCCGGGGCAGTCTGGACTAGATTGATTAGAAGTCAAGTAATCGGAAGTTGAACAAGGAAGGGGACATGGAATGCCTTCTTTATCGCTCTCGCCTCTGAACCCAGTGTCTAAGTCCACACATTCATTGGATGGGGCTCACTCATCAAGAACTAGGCCTCCGTCACGTTCTGTTTCTGAATTAGGTTAGGATACGGCTCTAGAAGCTTCTGCTTTCTTGTCTCATGAGAGTCCGTATAAAATGCTTCCGTGAATGGAGCAGCAGAAATAACTACTAGATCGGGAAGTGCCTTAACTACCATATTATCTATTTCTGTCACGTAGGGAAAAGATTCTAAGGCTCCTTATGCTTTCCTTTCAAGTCGAATGTCAGAATCAGGTAAGGTACCTTATGTCTTAGGAACAACAGGTGGGGACCTAGCCCCCGGCGACTTAGGGGATAATACCTAGTATATCTATTATCAGGGATAGTGAACATGATAGAGAGTGAGTGCCAAAAGGCATTTTATGAAACTATTCTTTAGTCGCAAGGTTCTTGAACTCAAGCTTAGGCTTAATTTTATCCCGGAACTTTATCTGTTTAGAGAAAGAAAACCTAGTCTGTTCTTCTCCAGCGGAGAATGCCTTATTTGATTGCTTTTATATCCCTACTAGTTTCCCTATGCTATATGAATCAATATAGGAGAAGTTGAACAAGAAAGGTAGGGAATGACTGGCACTACCGATCAAGTCTTTCAAGCTAGATTCCCTATTATAGTAAGTTCTTCTCCCGCGGGAATGGCTCTAGCATTGAAAGCTCGAGAGCTAATTCGTTAGAGACGTGGCAGACACAGAAGTAGTCGGAATTGGTGCTGTGGAAGTCTTTGGGGCAGGCGTATCTGTAGGGGCCACCATATAGTAGGCAAGAAGTAGGCACATGATAGCTCCTATTGATTGAATCAATCGTACGAGTTCTTGTCTTCAGGTAAGGCCCAAGTCCTTATGCTTAAACTTCAAGTGATGCCCGGGAGTCAAGCAGTTATGGGAAAAGCGGATTCCATATACCGAAAGCAAGACCTTGTGACCCAATCAAAAACTTAATGTCTTGAGCTATACTATACTCATAGGGAGAGCTGCTCGGCGGTTCCTCACTCTAGCAGGCTGTGACATGAAATGTGTGACTCCCAACGCAATGAAAACTAAAGCCTTAGTTGATTTGCTTTCCCGTTTCCTGAGTGGAGAATATGAATATGCACCTCCATCAGAGCAGAACTCTCAGCTGTAGTATTGGAGGAAGCCAACAAATTGAAGAAAACTTGCCTCCAATGTCAATTCTACCCATGTCCAGCAGAATGTGCCTTAGAGCATTATATTATGAAGACTGGAGAAAGCCCTATATTGATTGTGTTTCTTTTCTGGATCAAAAATACTCCCCTCTGAAACAAAAGATGTAGTTTGAATAAAGAAAAGGGCATTTCGCTTCTTTGCTAAGCAAGGAGAACTTTACAGGAAGGGTTATAAAGGCCATCCTCTCCATCCGGATGTGCAGCAGGTTCTCGAGGAAGCCCACGCCGCAGGTTATAGTGGTGGCGCAAAGATATATGATCACCTGATGACCCAGGGGTACTATTGGCCAACTATGGAGATAGATTCAGCAACATTTGTTAAGAGGTGTAAGGTTTGTCAACTACATGGCAACCTCATACATGCTCCAACCGTGGAACTCCCTACCCATTTCAAACTTGTGCCCTCGATTTCATCGGGAAAATAACCACTCCCTCGAGGGGAAAATGTTTCATTTTAGTAGCAACAGAGTTGTTCACCAAATGGGCAGAAGCAGTTTCACTACGCCGAGACAACTCTCCTTCAAGTTGAGCCAATGCACTTGTAGCTTTCTCGAGCGCTGCTGAAGTCTGGGCGTACTCCTCTAGATGATGGGTATCAAATCTTGCCTTGGCCACTGCACCCAGCCTGGCATGAACCCATCTCAGATCAAACCCAAAGCATCCCTCCATATCTCGAACGACAGAAAGCATTTTTTGAAAGTAACAATTCCATTCAGCTCGGTTTCGGAAAACTTTCCGTCAGGGCCTAACATCAAAGGCGCAGGTTGATCTCTATGGTTGAGGCTGCAATTCATTTTTACACGTGGGAAGGGCTTACTCTACTAGAGGCTCGACTTGGTCTCGCTCCCTTCCCGTACTATTCCTCCCTACTAAAAAAGAGCGATTGAGAATCTCGAGAACCTTTCTAAACGTCTGTCTTCGCGGGGCGATTTGAAAAGGAGTATATCTTTCTTGTAGTGCCTTCCATTCCACTATTCTGATCGAGAAAGAATATCTTCTGAACGACCAAGTCATAATGAGATTAAAAATCGATGCTTCCTTGGCAAAGTGTAGAACATGGATTAGCATTATGTCATTCCTACAAGTGATCCCCCATCCAGGATTGGAAGAAGTGCTATATGAGGACTTCGAGATCAAATAGAAGATGTTCCTTTCCATTCCTCGTGAGCCAAACTTAAGCCCCGGGAGCTGATATTGCCCCCCGATGAGGTGTTCGAGACTGAGGAATCTAGATATTTCCTGGAGTACTCTCTCCTTTATGGATGGATGCGCCAGTGGTTAAACTACCTTAAATGGTATCACCTTACCGCACTTTCCCCTTGGGTTACCCTCGAGGAACTGTTTAGCGGTCCGGTTGTCTCGCACTCCTGGAGGATGGTCACGGTGGACGAAGACCTCGTTCGCTTCTCTCTGGAAGTTGTTTATAGAAGTGCACTTTTCAAGTTCATTAATCAGGCTGTGAAGTGAGCAGTGCAGCTAAGTGGGAAGATCTGTGATCTATTTGAAAGAGCATATCGCAAAGACCGGTATATTGCACATACTGATTGATTGATTGTATAGATTGAGTCTCAATTAGAGAGTTATGATATATCTATAGTACCCCCGCCGATGAGACTTTCCAGCTCGAGGCTAGAAGCTACCAACACTTTAATACAAACAAAAACAGAAATCAGAATTCGTGGGGCCCGAGGCCTTACAGAAAAAGATCGATGAACGATTAAGCGAGACTTTGCCTTAGAGACCAATGAAATGAGACCAAGAAGCTTTATTACACAAAAGTTCTTTGAAGACCTTTTGCTTCTGCTTCCCTGCTTATTATTGCTATCACCTCAACTACTTTGACCTGCTCACTTAGAGTGAAGATCAATAATGGGCAGAAAGGAGTTCACACAAGACTACAGAGCGAGAGAGAGAGAGCCTTCGCTTACCTGTTTAACCGTGCCCTCCTATCACACCTATCTCCCTTTTCCTTCAGTCACATCCAGTCTCAGTTCTGCTTCCAACTACCGAGCTTGGACGTATAGCAAGATTGAATAAGAGATATGGCATACGGGAATAGTATATGAAATCACAAAGGCTGGAAAGAGACTGGAGAGGAGCGTGGAAAATACTTAATAAAGCACCTTAGCAATTACTAGTAATGCCCCTATCAACTTCAGTCTTGTTTTTTATTAGCTTTAGTATAGAACTAGACTATCTCATTAAACGTCGAATATCCCTATGATGCTAGCCAGTGAAAAAGGAAGGAGTCTACTTCTTTGCTGGCTTGACTCCAGAACTAGTAGAGGAGGGAAGCAATGATCGGTCTATCCTATTAAGCGTAATCCTGCTAGCCAATGAAAGGACTACTCTTCTTGGACTGTGAGCGACGACACTAGATCGGAGCTAAATGAGAGA